>NC_052502.1:39447060-39565377 GCF_016617805.1 Bactrocera tryoni
ACGAAAAGTTGCAATTAGAAACGATTATTTTGATAATAAAATTGAATAATTCATAAACGTTGTTCTTGCGTATATCTTTCCATGTTGAAATTGAAAAAAACTACAGATCATGGCATTTGAAAAATGCCGAAACGACATTTAGCAATTATTTCATCATTTTAAGTAAAAATTTGTATTTCTCACTGCTTCGAAATTCCACTTTCATAGAACTTCGGTAACCGAGCAAACTTGTAAGATATCACGTTTGTGGAAAATAATTATATTTTGAGATATTAAAACTGCAACTTTTGTTATTAATAAATTTATGGTAAATAATTGCTGAAGTATCATCAAAGAATTTCATCTGGATAAATCACATATGTGACCTGGTCTACGGAAAGGGGGCTTAGGTGTCAAAAAAAAAGGAGAACAATTAATGAGATAACGAGAAACTGACGATTATTTTTAACAGCTTTTCCCAGAAAACTAGTTTTCGCACGTAAGCTCTCTTTTCGTAGACCAGGTCACATATACAAATTTACAATTTGAAATAAATGTCAAATGCACAATCTCAACTAAATGTGATGTTTTCTTAAATATTGCAAAAAATAAAATGATTATACAAGCCAAATTTCACATCAATATTTTGATAAATTCTGAAATAATCCAATTCATGGAAAAACATCACAAAAATCAATAGTCTTCTCATTTTGCTAAATATGTACATACATACATAGATCATTTGAAAGTATTTTGTTCACACAGCGTTAAATGAGAATTTGACGTGAAGTTATGTTTACTGCGTTCTGCCATTACAGCCGCCCATTAAAGTGTCTGAAGTAATTTTTGGATGATGAAAAGTTTTTGAGTTTCTATTCAAATTAAAAAGTTGTAAATAAATAGCTTGACAGTGCAGTAACTTCAGTTAATTTATTTTACAAAGGCACTTACCAGGATAAATTAAAGTTTTAATGAGGGTTAACCAGATCTAGCTCTTTATATTTTGTAAAGAAAGCAGCTAATTTTATTAAATACAAAATATTTTATATGATTATCGTCATAATTGAAGGAGGTTTATTTGAAAAACACAGATGATAATGAAATTAAGTTTCGGATATGTTTTATTGCTATTTGGACTTAAAATATCATATAAAGAAAATAACGTAGGAATAAGTTGGCGAAATGTAAGGAAATCCCAATGCAGAGTATACCTAAATAATACGTATAATAGAACAAGTTATGAGCTGGTTAAATACAAGAGCGTATATACTTATATCATAGGATTTTTTTGATATTTTCATACTAAAAGGTTTAATATACATAGTATGTATATGTATACTGAACACCTAACTTACAACTACAAGATTTAGGAAAAACAATTTCAATATGCAATGTGTAAATAGGCGAAATGGAATAATAACAATAAATAAATTATCGATAATTCTCTAATGAAAAAAGCCAGAAACAGTAAATTTAATTTAATAGCTGGACAATGGACCCATTTTTAATACGCTTTTATTAGCTTCACTTGTATGTATGTACATATGTTTGTTTGTAACTTTTTAAGTGGTACTGAAACCTAGAATATTTGAGCGACACTGTAGGAAAGCGATAGTAAGTTTAAGCAGCTCACCAAAAAGATGCGCTTCAAAGTATGCAACATCTGTATAAAACTATTTTTGGTGACATTTGAATAGCATATGTATATACTGAAATATATCGTCACCTGAAATGCAAAATAACGTATCATCAAAAAATTCGAAATTGAGTAATTACGCTTCAACTTCAAATTACATACATAATATTACATATGTTCAACATTTTCGGGTTCTGCCGCCAGTATAAACCAGTTTTAACCAATTTAAAACTTTGTTTCACTCATGTTCCAGGTGATTACATGTTTCATTCATGCCACTATAAAATTTTGAAAATGTTGTTACGTTATTTTGCATTTCAGGTGACGATATGTACATACATGTATCATTAAAGAAATGCATGTATACTTTCTATAGATGTTTTTTTACATAACTTTGTCTGTCACGTTTTGTTTAACTTTGTAAAACATGTGACTTTTAGGCAATGAAAAAATTAATACTTATAATACAATTTTTGTAGTAAAAAAATTTCAGATACTAGTTTTCAAAACGCCTCCGAAAAGCAACTGCAATAGAAAACTACATTTTTTAAACTTTGGCTGTCACGTCGATGTGAGCTTTTCAAAAGTTGTCACCGAATCTAATGGCGGAGAATACGATTTTAATTATATTCGTTTATATCTCACAATATTGGTAAATCTATAAAAGAAACAAGAAAAAACGTTAACTTCGGTTTGCACCGAAGCTAAATACCCTTCACAGGTGCATTTTCTAGTTAGTAACTATGTGTTCAGTTTCTATGGAATATATGCGCTACTATAGTTAACCGATCTGAACAATTTCTTCGGAGATTACATTGTTGCCTTTAGGAAATAACATATACTAAATTTCGTGAATATATCTTGTCAAATGTGAAAGTTTTCCATACAAGCAGTAGATTCCGACCGTTCAGTTTGTATGGCAGCTATATGTTATAGTGGTCCGATATCGGCCGTTCCGACAAATGAGCAGCTTCTTGAAGAGAAAATGACGTTTGCAAAATTTCAAAACGATATCTTTAAAACTGAGAGACTAGTTCGTATGTATACAGACAGACGGACAGACAGACAGACGGACATGGCTAAATCGAATCAGCTCGACATACTGATCATTTATATATATACTTCATAGGGTCTCCGACGATTCCTTATGAGTGTTACAAACTTCGTGACAAACTTAATATACCCTGTTCAGGGTATAAAAATAGATTCTTTCAATATAAAATAAGAATTCGTAAAAATTTAAAATACACAAAGAGATATTGTACCTACCTAATATTTGAACCTCTCTACCTGAAAAAATTGAAAGTGAGACAACCCACCTAGTTTACCTACTTTCCGGGTCGCCCACTTGAATTATAAGTGCTAGTCAAGAACAATAGAAATGGCCTAAGCAAGGTTTGTACCGTTACTTTTTTGGTTCCCGCGGAAAATAAGAATTCGTAAAAATTTAAAATACAGAAAGAAATATTCTACCTAGCTAATATCTGAACTGATTTTAACAAATTTGGGGTTTCTCACATCAAACTAAAAAATTAAAAATAAATATAGTTTAAAAAAACTAAAAAACACGCTTTTAAAGCATATCAGTCTAAAAAGTGAAAAATAATTCTTTCTATAAACTAACTATAATACTGCGGGAAAAATTCCTGCATTATTGTGCGAAAAGCGTGGGGTGCTTTGTGACATACTTGTATTTTTCATATATCAAGCATTCCACGCTATTTTCAAAGTAATGCAGGAATTTTTCCCTTAGTATTATTGTTAGTTTATACAAAGAATTATTTTTCACTTTTTAGTTTGATATGCTTTAAAAGCGTGTTTTTTAGTTTTTTAAACTATATTTATTAAGAATTATTGTTAAATAATTATGTTTATTTTTGAAACAAATTGGAGAGTTTACCTCAAGAAGGCATTCATACATTCGACATAACTTCATATAAGATGGCGCAGTGCTGTACTTGGTACAATATAAATAATCGATCTTTGTTGAACTCTGGGTACATCTTAATTATATCTTTCGACCGATTTACCCGGTTATTAAGGACTAAAGTAGAAAGGCCTCTTAAATAAGCAGCATAAACAATTTCGAAGAGATATTTTCTAAGACAAATATAACTAAGCATCTGTTTTTATATATAATTTAAATTTAAAATTACATTAGCTCACTCACTATATATGTGGATATTTTGATATTTTCACATATACATACATATGTATATCTCTTTATAGATATTATTTTAAATAAAACTTTGGTAACAGATACACAGCGCAAATCCGATTAAAAATCACATAATTATTGTATTTTTTGGGTCACCGCGAGCTATTAAGTTTTTATCGTAGCAATTTTCAACACTATTCAAATTTAATTTCAGCATTGAATTTTCATTAAGTGCGTGTATAGCTCAGAATATGTAAAAACGCACGCTTAGGTGAGCTGATAAAAAGTTGGCCATAATTATGTATATGTAATGCTATGCTTTCATATCCCTGTCAACTGTCGTCGAAGTATGCAAGGAAGTTTAACTGAACTTGTAATGAAGTCAGCGTGTGTGTATGCGAGTGTATGTACATATATATCACATACATATGTATTCGTATAGCAAAACTGAGCGTACAATGAAAGGGTTTAACATTCTGACACCATTAATGACGGAACCTTTTTCATAATTTTCTATTGAAATGGTGCAAAGTAGGATGCCCATAGATGTACCATATGTAGATATAGTATATATAAATTTAAGACTGCGAATGACGTACGGTACTCGTCATGATGTTCTACATGCTGCCCAGTACTTGAAAATGTTAAAATTAGTTCAAAAATTGAGAAACATTTATTTTGAACGCATGCGTCATGTTTCACTCAAGTCCCTTGAGTGGAATTAATTTTATGTATGCTTCTGTACTTTGAGAAGTCATTGCTGTGGTGAATTATAAAATAAAAACTTGAGTATTGAATTTGTCTATAGGTCTATAGGTAGATCGACTTTTATTTAAATTAAACGATCGTTAAAAAACTTTATTACATAATATATAAAGTTAGAATGAAATAGTCATTATATAGTAGAATATATATTATAAAGACGTTACTTATACATATATGCAGAGAAATCATACATATAAATGTAATAGAGTAAAAGAATATAATAATAAAAGAGGTTAATTAATTTAAATGGGAGTATTTAGGTAGAAGCAACATCATTAAAAAACTTTTGCCAAAACTTCATATCCCACAAGAAACTTGCAAGAATCAAAGCCGGCGAAATTGATTTAGATGCTGGCAAAAAGAAAAAACGAAATGCTTTTAATCATCAATTATTCGATAAAATTGTGAATAAATTACAATTACATTTGCTATCTTCATGACTTATAATGAAGGTCACAAACTTAGACTTATTTCTATATTTTAGTTTGCGTCAACTAAAACTATATTAAAAACCTCTTCAAATGCGATATGTGATATTATAGGTGCTAAATTGAACATATCGAGTTGATGTGGAAAATGTCAACAAGAGGATCGTAATTTATTATATAATGAAGTAAAGTCAACCGGGTTACGTAAACTTTTCCGGAAATTTTATCCATTTAGGCACAAAGGTGCACAGTTAGAAGTAAAACACGCTCTAACATATTGACCGATATATGCGGTATAAAGTCCCTCCGATATTTGAAAATATTTGTATTAAGTAGGTATATGGGGTATGAGGGAAGTATTGATTTAGCATTAGCTAAATGGGGTCTAGGTCAAGTTTTCACCTAATTTTATCTATTTTAAGCACCAATATACACTGTTATGTGCAAAACACGCTCTGTAATTTTCATTGAGATAACTTAAATATTGGCCGATATACGAGGGCTGCTATATATATTCTGGCCTAGGGCAACACTAAGTGTTGTCAGGTGAAAACTGACATTTCCATTCTAAAGTTTGACATTTTTTTGCATAACATCACTCAGAATGTTTTGTCATTTAATCGTGAATTGTTTTATTTACAGGGAATTAAAAAATTCATCTCGGCCAAAAAATGGAATTAACTCGTGAACATTTTCGTGCGATCATTTTTCACAACTTTCGACGTGGATTATCACGGCAAGAGTGCATCGATGAACTAACATCTTTGTATGGCTATGAAGCACCATCCTATAGCACTGTGAAAAACTGGTACAACGAATTCAATCGTGGCCGACGCTCGCTCAAAGACGAATTCCGTGAAGGTCGTTCAAAAACAGCCGTTGTGCCAGAAAACATCGATGCCGTACGTGAACTGATAATGCAAGATCGTCATGTAACATACCTTCAGATAGACGCATGCCTATGCATTTCTCCCACCAGCATACATTCGATATTGCATGAACACCTGGTCGTAAAAAAGGTTTGTTCTCGTTGGATCCCGCACAATTTGACAATCGCTCAAAAAAGGCTCGTGTGGATTGGGGTAAAGAAATGCTGTAAAAATACGATCGCGGTGCTTCAAAAGACGTTTAAAGATCGTCACAGGTGACGAATCATGGATCTATGCGTATGAGCCCGAAACCAAACAGCAATGGACAAAAAAAAAAAAACATTTTCGTTGATAAATATGCCTATTTACATTATTAGGCCAGAAATATATATAGCAACCTACGTATGCAGTATATAAACATATTCATCCGTAAGTTCGGAAATTACAGCTTGAAAGGAAGGACGAAAGGACAAATAGACAGTCACCCGGATTTCAAGTCGTCTGCTCAACCTGATTATTTATTTATCTATCTCAATTAGTTGTAGGTGACACATAAAACCGTTAGCTGAATAAAACTATGATGCTCTATATACTTATTCTATTGATTCTATCCAAACTAACTGAAATTGATGGTATCCATCCTGCTAATAACAGTTCATAACAGTCTGTATGATTGTTGCCTTGGGCAAAAGTTAATGTGTCGAAAATGTAGAAAATCACTCTAATTTAATTATTCAATGCCAATATGAAATGGTATTGCCCTCAGGCAGGTTCAAATAAAATCAAAATTTTCAGGCACGTAAATATATTTGTAAAATTCATATTCTTTATGCGCTCCGGTATATCCGGTATATCAAGGATATACCGCAGCGCATAAAGAATATAGTAATATGTGGTATTTTTTAATTGCTCACATATGAACAATTACTTACTAAATACAAATCAATAATTCTCCAACTAACGAACGTTTATTATAAAAACTCTCACACTAGTTTATCGGATGCAGGCTTCAAATTTCTTTGTTAGCTTATTGTATATGTAAGTATATACAACAAATATATTTACCTTCTTGAAACATGTTGCTACAAAGTAAAATTGTTGTGTTTGTAACATCTAAAAGTAATTGAAAGACATAAAATCTGGAGGACGAAAGGAGTTGAAGTCCCGGTTAATGTCTGCCCGCTCTACCGAGAAAGCTGTAACTTGAGTAAAAATTAAAATATCTTGATAGGACTTTGTACACGTACACTTTTCAATAAGGAATTAAGTATAATAACACTCAAATAGAATTTCTTGTTAACAGGTTGCTCAGTCGGAAGGAATTCGGAATGAACCACACTTCGATAATCGAAGAAAACATCAACATAACCTTGATTTTTGACTTGGTTTTTAGGCTTCGGCGATTGATAGTTTGTTTCCAGATCATAAGCATCGATCCAAGACTCATCGCCATTAATAATACGTTCCATGACATCTTGGTATACGGTAAGCATTGTTTCACAGACGTTAACGCGACGCGGTTTTCGAAAAAATTCTTAGGCCGAAATGGTCTTTCAAAATGGTTTTCAATTTCCTAAAAAATCCACAAAACCAATAATTTTTAAAATAGTTGGAGCCAAGTTATGAAGTTTCTGTCTGAGAATAAGAAACATATAGAAAACTGTTAGGAGGACGACATTCCCGTAACAATTAGAAGTTCATACTTGGTGAGCCTTTCTTAGAGGTGTCTATCAACCAAGTGTGCGAAACAAAAAAAAATTGTTTTTTCATCCACCCCAATATACATACTTCTATAACTATGTAAAATTTTCACAAGAACTTCACAATCGGCAACGACATATCTGATTTACAAATATCAAAGAAATATTTTAAGCCAAACTTTCGTGCTTCTCCAAATTACGATAAAATTAGCAACCCCTAATATACTATTAATTATACCAATTATATGAATATTACATCATCACTTTTCTATGATGACCGTAATCCCATTATAATCACTCCTTTTCTCCATTCCATTTCTAATCTTCTTCCCATTGCGCACAGAACAAACTGTATTTGAATTTTACCCCCAACTTCATCTCCAAAAGCAAGTGAGTCACTATTGAAGATATTTTGCAAAAAATTCCAATTATAATAATTAATCGTTTAGGTGTACATACTAATTAAGGGGCAATTTCAAGAGATAATAGATGGAATATGTTGCTCTTGCAGTGGAAAAACTTACAATGTCTTTAAAAAATGCTTTAGGGGGTATTCTATTCAAGAAGCAGGAATTTCAGGTAATTTTTAGAGTGTCGTAAAAAAGGCAATTAATATATTTAGTATTAATTTTTGTATGGTGTTTTTATTGATATCTTAAGAATACAGGACAAAAAATTAAAAAAAAAATATTAAAAATTAAAGTAATTAGAGGGGGAGGGAGAGATAGGTGTAAAAAAAATGGCGCATCCTGGTGACATTGATCCTGACTCTCCTGGTGGTCTGAGAAAAAAATCACAAGAAATTCTTAATCAGTAAGGAGGCTGTTATAGTCCCTATTTCAGGGAACACGAAAAAAATAATTTTTTACGCTTTTTGAAATTCCTAAATTTGTTTAACATATTAAAAACAAAAATTTTGACACGATGCTGGTAGGAACGATAAAGTATTACGTAGGTTGCTATATATATTTATTTCTGGCCTAATAATGTATGTAAATAGGCATATTTATCAACGAAAATGTTTTTTTTTTGTTTTTTTTGTCGATCGCTGTTTTGTTTCGGGCTCATACGAATAGATCCATGATTCGTCACCTGTGACGATCTTATAAACGTCTTTTGAAGCACCGCGATCGTATTTTTTCAGCATTTCTTTACACCAATCCACACGAGCCTTTTTTTGAGCGATTGTCAAATTGTGCGGGATCCAACGAGAACAAACCTTTTTTACGGCCAGGTGTTCATGCAATATCGAATGTATGCTGGTGGGAGAAATGCATAGGCATGCCTCTATCTGAAGGTATGTTACATGACGGTCTTGCATTATCAGTTCACGTACGGCATCGATGTTTTCTGGCACAACCGCTGTTTTTGGAAGACCTCCACGGAATTCGTCTTTGAGCGAGCGTCGGCCACAATTGAATTCGTTGTACCAGTTTTTCACAGTGCTATAGGATGGTGCTTCATAGCCATACAATGATTTTAGTTCATCGATGCATCGAGATGAATTTTTTAATTCCCTGTAAATAAAACAATTCACGATTAAAAGACAAAACGTTCTGAGTGATGTTATGCTAAAAAATCTTCCAATGGAAATCCAATGGAAATGTCAGATTGCACCTGGCAACACTTAGTGCTGCTCTAGGCCTATGCTCTAGGAATATATATAGCAGCCTCCGTACGAATTTATAAGTAATGTATATGTATATAAGCCGTTGGTTTACTACACGTATAGTTTAGACCTCATTGCCAAAAATTGTTTAACTTATTACCGTAGTCACCGCTTCTGGCAAAAGTTAGAAAATTGCCAACGAGGAGTAACAACAGGGGAAATAATTGTGCAATGTCATAGCTGGTAATTATATCCGAAGTGTACCACTTTTATCTGCGCTTACTCCGGATATACAAAAGTTTAAAGAGTTAAACAAACGCCCAAAGTATTCTATTATTTCAAAATAAACGTGCATACATCGAAGAGGAATCTATGAAGTACACAATGATCAGAGAAACTACGTATACGAAGAAACATTTTCAGCTTTAACGACTTATAGTTTCTACACTATTTTCGACCAAAGCAACTAATAAATATTCCAAGAGATCAAAAAGCTTTAAAAGTATTATTAAATGTAAAAAATATATTGACTACTTGCTCCTCCAACGATTGTTATTTTATGTTACAACTATATAACTAATTTAGAGTCAAATGGACTGCGGCAAATTGAAATAATGTTTTGTAGATGGATATATACTATATGTAACAAATGTAAATATTTTTGTTCACATATGTATATCATTTCAATGAAAAGTTTTTACAAATTCGGTAGAATTCTAAATTTGTCACCAATATTTTAATGCATATGTCTTTTATTGTGAAAGCCGGGGTGCGGAATATCAAACCGCTAAACCTAACCAAAAACTGAAAAAAAAAATAATAAAAATGTGAAAAGAGCTCATCATTAATAGATGCTAGGGGCGTATGTGTGTCACCAAATTATAAAGGATACAGTATGTGTTCTTGTAACTACTATGCAGGCACTTGGACTGAAGGATTTCTCGAAAGTACATACATACATAAGTCCTTAATTAAAAAATATGAAATTGATTTTCCAAATGAGATGACAGAGTTTGTTCACTTCGTTGGAAAATTATTGCCTGCTTTAGAATCCAGCGAATCAAAAGAAGAACGCCTTTCGTTAGTTATTTATTAAATATGGTAATAAAGAACTCATCAGGAGGCGAAGAGACAATGCGGCTTGGATGACTATCGATAACGGATTGAGCTTCCAGTGATATTCTTAGGTGGAGACAAAAATCGAAATCTTAACGGTCGTCAAGTCAGAAGGAAATCAGCTGAAAATGACAAACAAAGAAAAAGAAGTCACTGTTTAATATTTGCTTGTTTATCGTGACATCCAACGTTAAGCACCTTATCGGCATATGTGCCTTTTGAAGAAGACTTATGAAAAATTGACACAAAGGTCTCGAAAGTTTCTTTAAAGATATTAAGTCGCCATCTTTGGTATTTAACCAATGAAAAAGCTGTCCATTTTTCAAGACGAAAATATCGGTCAATGTGTTAGATAATTAATTGAAATTCAGACAGAATTCTTTCTTGACAATAGCATTTCTGTATATCTAAAATGGGCTGAATCAGGTCAACATTTCCTTTAGCTCCCATATACCTAATATAAAGACTTTCGAACATCCAGGTGACTTTATGCTATAATATACTCCCCATATACTACGTAGAATGCTTTTCGTTTTTCTGACAAATCTTATGCCGAATTTGTCAGTCAGGGTATGAGTTATACATATATAGTATGTTTAGTATATGTACATATATTTAAAAGTGCTTGGATTCCGATCCTTGGTTGACGTTTTTTACCTAGGTATTTCCCTGGTGTTGATTCTCGCCAGTTGCGAGAGTATAAAATGTTCGGTTGCGCCCGAACTTAACCCTTTCTTACTTGGTTTAATTAAGCTTGACACTCTATTATAGCAGCTATTTGCTTGTTAAAGTCTCATCAAAGTCGGTCCAGCCTTTTCAGAGATTATCCTAGAAAAGCAGATACACGAACAATAATTAAAAAATAAGAAAAAAAAAGTTTGGTATACATATGTATCGTGTATACACCGACATACATACATTTACAAAGAAGTGGATATTTTAATATTACGTATACAGGCAGACGCTCCAATTTTATTTATCAGTGTAGATACACAGAGCGCAGAACTACATACTTGTACACGTATTTGTGCAATACATAACCAAGCGATGCTATCACCATTTCACAGCTCCATCCAGTACAGTTTTCAATTTTACAATAAATGCAATTCATGCGAAATAAACTGTTCGCACGTGTTTCTACTTTACATCAACGCCATCGCCTTAATTAGGAGACGTCGACCACTCAGGCAATAAAATGGCAAATAATGATTTTCTTCGCTGCTTTCTGGTGGATTTACGTAACAATAAAAAGTAGAGATGGTAATGGGGGCAATATCGCGAGTTGTATTAAAAAGTTAATCATATCATTACCTCGAAAAAAGTGGCCACTGAACTATCTTATTTCGAAGGAGATAAAATTTGTTTCTATTTCTTTGGTAGTATTATGTTCACGTGTTACATTTGTGTACTCGGAGATAGTGCCAAACAGAAAAAAGTACATGTTTTTTTTTGGAAAAAAATATTGATTATTTTAAAATCTTTCGTCGCAATTGTTCCGGATTTTCCAAACCATATACCATGAACCATTGCTTTAGGCTCGTCCTTCAACGGAGTTCCCTATGATTATCTGGTGGTCTTAAAATGTTCGGTTACTAGCTTTCAGAAAGTTCAAAAAATGTTTCCTAGATATGGGTAATATGGTTATATTGAAAACGACTGATTAATAACTGCAAGATTTGGAACTTCTTCTTCTTCTTAATTGGCGTAGACACCGCTTATGCGATTATAGCCGAGTTAACAACAGCGCGCCAGTCGTTTCTCCTTTTCGCTACGTGGCGCCAATTGGATATTCCAAGCGTAGCCAGGTCCTTCTCCACTTGGTCCTTCCAACGGAGTGGAGGTCTTCCTCTTCCTCTGCTTCCCCCGGCGGGTACAGCGTCGAATACTTTCAGAGCTGGAGTGTTTTCGTCCATTCGGACAACATGACCTAGCCAGCGTAGCCGCTGTCTTTTAATTCGCTGAACTATGTCAATGTCATCGTATATCTCGTACAGCTCATCGTTCCATCGAATGCGATATTCGCCGTAGCCAACGCGCAAGGGACCATAAATCTTTCGCAGAACTTTTCTCTTAAAAACTCGCAATGTCGACTCATCAGTTGTTGACATCGTCCAAGCCTCTGCACCATATAGCAGGACGGGAATTATGAATGACTTATACAGTTTGGTTTTTGTTTGTCGAGAGAGGACTTTGCTTCTCATTTGCCTACTCAGTCCGAAGTAGCACCTGTTGGCAAGAGTTATCCTGCGTTGGATTTCCAGGCTGACATTGTTGGTGGTGTTAATACTGGTTCCTAAATAGACGAAATTATCTACAACTTCAAAGTTATGACTGTCAACAGTGACGTGAGTGCCAAGTCGCGAGTGCGACGACTGTTTGTTAGATGACAGGAGATATTTCGTCGTGCCCTCGTTCACTGCCAGACCCATTTGTTTTGCTTCCTTGTCTAGTCTGGAGAAAGCAGAACTAACGGCGCGGGTGTTAAGGCCGATGATATCAATATCATCAGCATACGCCAGCAGCTGTACACTCTTATAAAAGATGGTACCTTCTCTACTAAGTTCTGCAGCTCGAACTATTATCTCCAGAAGCAGGTTGAAAAAGTCGCACGATAAGGAATCGCCTTGTCTGAAACCTCGTTTGGTATCGAACGGCTCGGAGAGGTCCTTCCCGATCCTGACGGAGCTTTTCGTGTTACTCAACGTCAGTTTACACAGCCGTATTAGTTTTGCGGGGCCAAAAAATCAGACATCGCGGCATAGAGGCAGCTCCTTTTCGCGCTGTCGAAAGCAGCTTTGAAATCGACCAAGAGGTGGTGTGTGTAAATTCTCCGAAAGAACCGTGAACTTTTCCAAGATTTGGCGCATGGTGAATATCTGGTCGGTTGTTGATTTTCCAGGTCTAAAGCCACACTGATAAGGTCCAATCAGTTTGGTGACGGTGGGCATCAATCTTTCACACAATACTCTCGATAGAACCTTATACGCGATGTTAAGAAGGCTTATCCCACGGTAGTTGGCGCAGATTGTGGGGTCTCCTTTTTTATGGATTGGGCATAGCACACTTAAATTCCAATCGTTGGGCATGCTTTCGTGCGACCATATTTTACAAAGAAGCTGATGCATGCACCTTATCAGTTCTTCGCCGCCGTGTTTGAATAGCTCGGCCGGCAATCCGTCGGCCCCTGCCGCTTTGTTGTTCTTCAGGCGGGCAATTGCTATTCGAACTTCTTCATGGTCGGGTAATGGAACGTCTGCTCCATCGTCATCGATTGGGGAATCGGGTTCGCCTTCTCCTGGCGTTGTGCATTCACTGCCATTCAGCAGGCTGGAGAAGTGTTCCCTCCATAATTTAAGTATGCTCTGGGCATCGGTCACTAGATCACCTTTGGGGTTCTACAAGAGTATGCTCCGGTCTTGAAACCTTCTGTAAGCCGCCGCATTTTTTCGTAGAATTTTCGAGCATTACCCCTGTCGGCCAGCTTATCAAGCTCTTCATACTCACGCATTTCGGCCTCTTTCTTTTTCTGTCTGCAGATGCGTCTCGCTTCCCTCTTCAATTCTCGGTATCTATCCCATCCCGCACGTGTTGTGGTCGATCGTAACGTTGCGAGGTAGGCAGCCTGTTTTCTCTCCGCTGCGGCGCGGCACTCCTCGTCGTACCAGTTGTTCTTTTGCACTTTCCGAAAATCAAGGGTTTCGGATGCAGCTGTACGTAAGGAGTTTGAAATGCCGTCCCACAGTTCCCTTATACCGAGTTGTTGATGAGTGCTCTCAGAGAGCAGGAGTGCAAGCCGAGTAGAAAATCGTTCGGCAGTCTGTTGTGATTGCAGCTTTTCGACGTGGAACCTTCCTTGTGTTTGTTGACGTGTGCTTTTCGCTGCACAGAGGCGGGTGCGAATCTTGGCTGCAACAAGATAGTGGTCCGAGTCGATGTTAGGACCTCGGAGCGCACGCACATCTAAAACACTGGAGACGTGTCTTCCATCTATCACAACATGATCGATCTGGTTGGTAGTTTTTCGATCCGGAGACTGCCAGGTAGCTTGATGAATTTTTTTATGTTTTAATCTAGTACTACAGTTAACCATATTTCGGCCCCGGCGAAGTCGATCAGCCTCAACCCATTTGGGATGTTTCCTCGTGGAGGCTGAATTTACCGACCATAGTGCCAAAGATACCTTCTTTGCCCACCCTGGCGTTAAAGTCGCCAAGCACGATTTTGACATCTTGGCGGGGGCATCTCTCATAAGTGCGTTCCAAGCACTCATAAAAGGCATCTTTGGTCACATCGTCCTTCTCATCCGTCGGAGCGTGGGCGCAGATCAGCGATATGTTGAAGAACCTCGCTTTGATGCGGATTGTTGCTAGACGTTCATTCACCGGAGTGAATGATAGTACTCGGCGACGGAGTCTCTCTCCCACCACAAATCCCACACCAAACTTGCGCTCCTTTATATGGCCACTGTAGTAAATGTCACAAGGACCTACTCGTTTTTGTCCTTGTCCCGTCCATCGCATTTCTTGGACGGCGGTGATGTCAGCCTTTATTTTCACGAGGACATCAACCAGCTGGGCAGCGGCACCTTCCCAATTGAGGGACCGGACATTCCAGGTGCATGCCCTTAACTGCAAGATTTGGAACTACTTGAAGAATTTCAACTTAACTGAGTGCAAATCGTCATTTTGATATAATTATATCACACTGAAAAGAAAAAGTAGAAACAACTTTTACTTCCCATATATCCACAAATTTAAATTTAATTTATTTCTTCCCCGATTTGTTGCAAAACTCGTTCATTTTGTTTAACATCCTTGTATTTCGCATTTGACTTGTCATAAGGGCAAGATTTAATGTGAACCATTTCAATTCTTTTCTCAGTCGAATTCTGAAATTAGTACGAAAATGAATGATATTTATGCAAAACGAATTAAACTATTAATAATCTAGAAAAAATACGATTAATGCAGCCAACTTTACCATACTTCTTAACGCGCTGTAGAAATCGACTCTTTCGCTCGCTGGAGTTCGTAGATGGACGTAATCGGACCACTGAAACGCCCACAGAAAGTAAAACTAATAAATTGCCATAACTAAACACTCAGCTAAGGTATAAAACTCTAATTTAACACAGAGGACTAGTAAGGGGCACCTTTGCGCTAAAAAGCTTGAAACAGTGCGTGGCGTCCTTTAAATACGCCAGAAACAATTAATTTTACCCTCGAGCTAGTATGAGGGGCTTTAATGGGAGCCGGGTGAGAAACTGAGCGTGACATTCGTCTCTTATATCTATGCAACAGTTCGAAAATGGACGAAATCGGACTACAACCACGGTTACTTCGCATATAACACAATTTTAAATTCCATCTGATTTTCCCTCCTTTCCAGTGTATGTATGATAAATGATTTTCGTTTTTCTAACAAACCTTATGTCGAATATGTCGGTCAGTGTATGAGTTGTTATACATATTAGGGTGCTTCAAAAACAATTTTTTAATTTTTTTTCAACTCTTACCCCATCAAATGTTAGTGATTGACAAACACAAAATCCTCCTCAAGCCAAGCGCTGTAGCTTAACTCTACATTTCTCTACATTTTACATAGGAATTTTCGTTTTTTCATTCAAACTAAGAATTCACGAACTAATTTTCGTTTCTCAGAAATATCCATCACATATTCATAAAGTTGGCTTTTGACCACGAATCTTTTTTGAAGCAAATAAAATTTCCTATAAGTTTGTCATGTACATTTTTTCCATATCTCTTGTCATTTACGAGATATATACAAAAAAATGCAAATTTCGTGGAAAAGTCAGGTTTAGAGCCCCGTACTACCTCGTCGGTGTGAGTTACGACTTTGTTGCACTGGGCACTTTTGTAGAGTGAACAATTCTGAGAAGCATGCGTCTAAAGTCAAAGCGATGCCATAAAATACCTCTGATCTATAGGAATTTAAAGATAAAAACTCGCGATTGTAGTGTATTTTCTATGGAAAATTTTTACATGCCTTGGTCCAGTTCTTAATGTTAATATTAAGGGCTAAAACTTTTAGGGAATTTTTTTAGGGTTTTCCAAGGAAATTTCGTGACGGGACTGAACAAAATTAATAGTTCAAAAAAAAAAATACCTTAATATACATACATATATAATTGCTTGGATTCCGATCCTCAGGTTGAGGTTTTGCACCCGGGAAATCGCTGGCCTTGATTGCCAGTGCCAGTCTCAATAGTAAAAATGTTCGGTTGCACCTGAACTTAGCACTTCCTTCCTTGTTAATTATTAAATTGAGTACGGATCTGATATGTTGTTGTGAATCTTTGTCTATTTGACTGAAGTAATAAGTATATAGTTTAATTTATTGATGGACAAGAATTTATTTCAAGACCAACACCAACGCTGACTTATTTTACTTCTTACAGAGTATACGAGTTTTCTCACTTAACGGTTCTTTGCTATACCAAAAAGTAAATTAGATAGATGTTGAGTTACATGTATTTATGTATATACAATATAAAGATCAGGATGAAGAGACAAGTTGAAATCCAAGTAACTTGCGTCCGTGTAAGAAGTAACTTGATTAAAGATGCCTTTCTTGGCATCATAAATACCTCGGTACTGCAGATGGTCGCAAACGGATGATTTTCGCATCCACAACCACATAAAGTGTTAATTGGCAATTTAATAAGGTATAAATTTGGGCTTATTTATACAAGAAGAATGAATTCAGTTATCAAATATAACTAACTCGTAAGGTTCCTATTTGATTGATTGATAGTTAATTGATTTCATTGGTTATGAAAGTAATTATTATTTTCTATTCAAAGTTAGATAGCCCGTTAATTGATTGTGTACTTATTGCAAGCATTCTCCTTAATGATATTTGAGACAATTAACGTGCTTTTTCTGATATAAAGCTCTCACATTGCTCAAGTGGTTAAAACTGACCATACAGTTGTTAAATTTTAATAACACTGTTTGTATCAAAGCTATTTTAAAAACAATGAAACTAAGGGTAAATACATTTTTGCTCTATTCCATTCGTACGCGCTACGAAAAGCGAGAGAAGTGAGACAATAGAAACACAGGGACTGTGTAGTGCAAATAGCTTAAAAATTATCTCTTATAATAAATTAAATTGCAATATTAAATCCTGCTTAATCGCAATAAATGAATATTGAGTGCAAAGGTATATGTTGTATAACAAAGCGATTCTTCCGTAATAATCTATTGTTTTATTGTTTTAAAACTATTGTTTTACAAGTGACCCTGTTGAGTGATATATTTTTCTTTAAACATCGAATTAAGTAATAAAAAAAGTTGTGATCTCGGTCTCGTCCTCATATGAGTCAAGTTTTTTTATATTAGTTAATGTTTTAATATTGTAAGTTTAGAGAGAATAAACAAGTTTTAGTAGTGATCAAAAAAAGTGTGGAAAAAACTAAAAATATAACGCATACTCAAGAAGCCTGCAGTTAGAAGCTCCCAACATTGAATGGACTTACTCTAAGCCTATTTATACCAAATTACTTGTTAATCTCTTACACTTTCTTGTAGAAGAGCAGCGGGCTTAAAAGTGGCTTTCGGAGGAAACCAAGTAAAGACTTATTGGATTAAAAAGGGCATTTATCGCCATTTAAATACCGAAAAAAGTGTTTTTAAAAAATTATACTATATTATCGTAAAATTTGTCGAATAAAATTTTACAAAAAAGTGCAATGGGGAAATTTTAAGTACTACACAAAATAAGGAAAAAGGCTATATGAACGGACCTCAAGTTCTTATTGTAAATTAAGTTTTGCGGTTATAATAGTTATTAGTAAAAATTAGAAATTAGACATCGTTTTCTTAAACAAAAATTTGTTAAAACTTACACATGAAAAAAATTACATATACTTGTATATTTAAATTCAATATAAAATAAAACAAACTATAATAAAATTCTCATAATAAAATACAGTCAAACGTAAACAAATAAGGGATCGCAAGTCCTCATATTAAATTTTAAAGTAAGAATCTTTGTGATTTACCACTTCGGGAAGGCCCTCCCAAGAGCACACATTATATTAACCATTTTTGATCTAAAACGTTCATGCTATTGATATTAGGGATATTCCAGTGCTATAGACAATTATATGACAATGTTTTCGGGAATGGAAATTAAATAACTATTAAAAAAATTGTTTGATTTTCAGTTTTTTTTGATCTTACGTCGTTTAAATAACAGAAAAAAACATCATATATGGAACATAGGAAAGAAAGTTTTCACCACATTTCCTTCAAAAATAAGGCTTTTGTATAAGATAAAAATAAAAAACGCAAAAACTTTGTTATATAAATTTTTCACATAAATTTGTGGTTATGAGGCATATATGTATATTATGCACACTGATATTTTTTATATGTTCATTAGACTGGCCTACAAAAAAAATTTTTTGGCTTGGTGCAGCTCTGCGCGCATCAATAGTCGGTATAGTAGGTAAGATGAACCACATTCCCGCTACTAGATGTCAGCTGATAGCTCTAGTTTACCTACAATTCTCATTTTCCCCGTATACTATGTATGCAAGCACTTGCCAGCCACCGCATCGCGCATCACTCATACGCCCTGGCATACACTAAGTAATGTAAGCTTGTATGGTACTGTACTGTATGAGCTCAGCCGTTTCAAATATTGTCTTCTGGCAGTTTATGTGAATAAACCAATTACACTGGCCTACAAAATTTTTTTTTGGTTTGGTGCAGCTCTGTACGCATCAGTAGTCGGTATAGTAGGTAGGATGAACCACATTCCCGCTACTAGATGTTTTTTCTTCTTTCTTATGAACAACAGCTGATATGGAAAATGTGACTTGTTTTCTCCTATCAACTCACAAAATACATCCAAAATCAGGTATAAAATTTTAGGCATCAAAATGAGTGTAGGCCAGTGTTATATTTTCTTAAGCATTGTCGATAAATATGGTGTTTGTTGTTTTACATTTTGACCCCCAATTCACTCTATTAAAAAGCAACAATGCACTCAAAATATTTTTATTGCTTTTATGAGCACATCAAAAGCTATCAACTTTTAGCTGATAGCCTGGAGATATTTTCTCAATGTCCCAACTCAAGTTTCCTTAAATGGCTAGCAAAACTTGTATTCCTTTTTTGATTTGGTGGCAGAAATATTCTTAGCTTACCATGCTGGAGGCTTCACTGCCAACAATTCGTTTAACACACATTTATAATGGATGGCTTTTTTTAAAGGTATACAATTTTTGTTGCAAATAAAACAAAGAAAGTATAGTAAATGGTAAAAAAATATTAGAATGCAAACTTTACTTAGAAAAAACATCCTCAATTGTAGGTTAATAAGTTTTTATAATTATTCATTAGTTTTGAAGCATCTGAAAAAAATGTGCAAAAACATCAGGCTTCTTACTGTTAGACGAAGTGTTCAAATGGTGTAAAATGTTTCTATATTTTATTATACCATACTCTTGCAACAGGTTGCTTGTGTGACCTAAAATTAAGCGAGTAGCATAGGGTTATATTGTATATATGTATATCTACTTGTAAGTGATCAGGATGATGAGACGAGTTCACATCTGGGTGACTATCTGTCCGCCTGCCCATCTGGGAAAGCTGTAACTTAAGTAAAAAATGAGATATCTTAATGAAATTTAAAAAAAATGCACGTATCTCCGCCCTCTAAATAGTCTCCCAAACCATTCAAGTTATAATAACCAAATGCATTTAGGTAAAGTTCCTTAAGCGCCTCTACCAACATTGTAAAACTAGATGAAATCGGATTCATCGGATTCATGTACACGAATCGAACCGTTTGTCTTCAAATCAGCGATAGAAAACAACTTTGAATCACTGGCGATCAGCTTATACATGATTTGTTTATGAACGTTCGCATTAGCAGAAAATACCCGAAATGATGCATACTCTTGCTGCAGTGATTGAAATGATCGATAGCGTTCGGTTTGTATATCATCCCTTAAACACTGATTTACTCTTGCACTTCTGTTCTATGTTATATGTATAATGGAAATTACATCGAGTACATACATACAACGAATGTATGTATATATTTATGTCCATGTTTACGTATCGAAAATTTGTAACATGCGCACATTTTCAAAGCTGATACCTTTTTTGCCACACATGATTCAAATCAATCCAGTAGAAAATTTTTGTTGTTTGCTGTACTCGTAGATTTACTCGTAGTTTACCCGCAGTCGATTCAAACAATCGTCGCAACGCTATGAACTGACATGATACGATTTGAACTGAAGCCAGCCATACCGTTTACTCGATCGTGATTGCCGAAGAGCAGATTGTTCATGTTGCATCAAATCAGTTGACGCTGGCGGGTGTTGGCTATGATGAACTGAATTGATTTGATTGTGTTTGTGGCACGAGCGTTTGTTCTGATTTAATTCTACTCGTTGCAGCTCTCTGCTACATATGTGTGCTACACGTATTTTACCAGCTGCCGACACCCGACTGAAGGTCATTCAGTATCCTTTTGAATTTATGTCGGAATCGGGTCGTTCGGGTTCAGTCAACTACTTCATAGCTTTTAAGTTTATAAAAACTGAAACTAAGTGTAATATTAAAAGTATTCGATATATTCACATTCACCGTAAACCTACTCTCCTTTTTCAGAAAATGGATAACTAATGATTCAGATGTAGTAACCAAAACCTTGCAGGGCAGGAGACAGTCTCTGGGCTCAGTACCCAAACAACTAATAAACAATTCTTTAGAATCTAGAAGACATAAACGAGAAAAGCATTTCAAAATCACAAAGTGTAATTTGTCAGAATGGTAGGCACTTGGGGTGTAATGGGGTGTTATCATGGTACTGGGCAAGCAGTTACAGTCGTAGGACAATATCCAATTTTTATTCCTGCGTATTCGCCGGGCGCCTTGGAAACGTGAGCTACCCTTTTGTAAGATGCGGTAGCCAACCAATATGGAGCCTGAGGTCACGGATAAAAGAGAGGAAGCTTCAGCGGAGCCACTCCGTCATATTCAGTTTAAGCGTTCGCTGAAGTCTAATTGCAGCGTCTGTTCACCAGAGCTGCGGCTGCGAGCGGGCGTCGGGCTATATACGTGTACCACTATAAATGAAAAAGAAACAACAGCCTCGGATGAAAGACCCTACTTTTGATAATGACCACAACAAACGGACTAAGGACTACGATTGAAGGGCATGCAAATTATTTTTTTTGCGAACGCAGGTTTTTTTTCAAGTTTCTGGTGAGTTCGTAAAAACTATAAACTGAAACTCTTTTATTTATCATTCTTTTATACAATTATTTTCTTAAGTCTATATACAAAACTTCTTCTCTAGGAAGTGCAGAGCTTAGGAGCCTAATTCTGCTTAAAGCGTGCCATAAGTGATAACTGTTGGCTAGTACCGAAACGTTCAGAATGCTGGAAAATTTGGTGATAATTGTTAGTCGCGAACAAGTGGTTTTGATTGGTATAAAACCAAAGAAGGTCGGAAACGCTTTGACGACGAACCACGTCCAGGACGGCCATCAACATCAAGTGATGATCCAAACGTCAATAAAATAATGGAATTGGTGCTTGAGAAATGACTATTAACAGTCAGATATTTACTGGCGTCGTTGGAAATTCGGAAGGATCAGTGAAAATTAATTTGGAAAGCACATTGGTTCCAAAATCAAAATATTATCGAAGAATGGCGTCGCGTTAAGGTCTGTGAAACAATACTTTCCGAATACCAGGATATCAAGAAACGTTTTATAACTGGGGATGGGTTCTGCATCTATGTTGAAGCCGAAAAAACCACGTCAAAGCAGGTAAAAAATCAAGGTTATGTTAACATGTTTCTTCGATTATAGGGGATTGTTTTAATTTCTCCAAAGTTTTAGTGATTTGCAAGTGTCCTCCACTTAGACAGTTCGTTGAGAACTTTAGGAATTCTTACTTTCGGAACAATCATCAAATCTCGGAAGCTTCGCCCAATATGCCTTTGCAACTGGGCTTTATGCAGCTATTTCTTCTTCTCCACTCGACGTATTATAAATTTAGATTTTCTTGCTGTAGTTTTCGTAGCTCTTCCGAATCCCAGTCTGAAGTTGTTGTCATTAATTGGACATTTATAATCTCCCCTTTGGCTTCAGCTTTTGAGCAATCCTTTCATACCAAACTACAGGGACTACAGGGCCGTTGCATCCGCATTTCCATGACTACTACCTTTGCGATGTTCTATACAAAAGTCCGAACTTTGGAGTCTCTTATTCAATTGTGCCAACTGTCCTTCTGGGTTTCTGAATTGTAGAAGCCATTACATGATCTATCCTGACTTATGCCACCACTTTCTCATGCCTTTCAATGACTTCTGAAAGAACGCCTCCTACTGCACACCCAATGCATCCGTATCCAAAATAAACTCTGATTCTGAGTATGCTAACATTGGCGTGGTATTTAACCGATTCTTCAGAGAAAGATATCGTTTCCTGTTCGTTATTGCACTAAAAGACCGTCTTCTTTTCGTGAGTTCATCTGGACTACTAGCTAGGCTGGCAAAATTTAGAACAAGTTTTCGATAATAGGTATACAGTCCAAGGAAACAGCGTATTTTATGTAAGTTTTTGGAAGTAGGCCAATCTTTTATTGCCTCTAATTTTTCATTAGCTCTGCAAATGACGTCCGTGATCAATTTGTGCCCTAAGTAGCTTACTTCCTTTTTGAAAAGCGTTAGCTATTCGTTGAGAAACAACTTCCAAGTCTTTAAGATGTTCATCGAAACTTTTACTCAGCACGATGATATCGCCAATGTCTATAAAACATGTCTTCCAATGGAATCCCTTTATTACCTGGTCCATAAGTCTCTTAAAGGAAACACGAGCGTTCCATAATCCGAAGTCCATTACGGTAAATTGTTATGGAATTGTTAAGAACCATTTTGTGCCTGATAACGTATTCAATGGGTCATCGATTCTAGGTAGGTTAAACTTTCTATAGTCCACACAGAACCTAATGCTGCTTTCTTTCTTCCTCATCAGGCACCGTCGCCCACAGCATTGATTCTCCGTGAGTTTCTCGCCAATTTTTCAACCCATATCGTGCCGCAACCAACGTATTCGCCTAAGTTAGCTCAGTTTGACTTCTGGATATTCTGCAAACTCAAACGACCGCTCCGGGTGGATTGAAGACATTAAAGGGGAGTCGCTATGTGCATAGAAGGCTATTCTCGAATTAGACTTTAGCAACTGTGTCGAGGATTGGGAAAAACATTGGCATAAGTATATTGCCAAGAGGGAGTACTTTGAGGAGGACGACATAGATTTTGAGGAATAAGTTAAGAATTTTATAATTATAAACAACCTCATACTATTTTCAGAAAAACATGTTTTGTTAAGTTATCCCATATACCATTACCAATACAAGTACATCGTATAACGACTAAATTCAAAGCTATTATATATTTTTTATGTGTTGCCCTAGTTTTCTCAAGATTTTTTTATATGGAGCCCTAGGCATTTATGATCAGATTCAGCTCATTTTTGGTACAAGGGCATTCTATTATCACACAAGGATTATCTATGAGTTTTTATAACATATCTCACAGATTGACCAATATTTGCGGTAAAAATTTTGAAATAGGAATTGAGGTCTATATATGCGGTACCTTTTTGAACAACTCATCAAAGGTAGTATTCGTGCAAAGTTTTATCCCCATACATTTAATGGTGCTTAATTTGTATGCTGGAAAGTGAAAGAACAGGTGGAATATAAAATTGCATTATACAAGAAGTAGGCTTGGTTAAAGTTCGATTTCGCCCATTTTCGTACTCTAAATATTAATACTAAGGGAACATCATATACCAAAATCGATCTGAGTCGGTCGATGCTACAGTTTTAAACTGTAAATGCTTCTCCCTAATGATATTATTTAAATTAAACAAATGTCGTTTTTTTATTATCTTATACTTTTTAGGAATGTATTGAACAATGGTGATTGGTCCATCAAAAAAGAAACCACTGCTTAGTACTGGTAATCTTCTTAACTCCTGGTGAGTGCCGCAAACCGGCAAAAAGCGCTTATTACTTATTATATTGTCCAGCAATGTCATATTTTTATTCAGTAAAAGAAATGCCAAATCTCGAGTTGCACAAAAGTTATCTGTCGTTATATTCCGTCTTTCATACCCACTTACTAGATCCAATACTACCCATTTCCTTTGGTTTCGCTCCGGTTGTGTAGCTGCTGAATATTTTCCCAAATATATTTGAAACTTTAGACTGTAGAACTTTGTACGCATATTCGCAGCTACCTATGCCTTTATCCCGTATTACTTGGCTTACTTGGCATGTAAACTAAGAATGGGCATCTGCCTCTGAAAGGAATTAAACGCTCATCGACTGTTACGTGTTCATACGGAACAAGCAGTAGCAGTTTCTCATATAAATCGCGAATCGGAGAAAATTTATCGTTCACTCTCTGTGCTCTGCGATTGTATCTGTTATCGAACCTCAGCACACGGCTTATTTCCAAAAACCATTAACACAGCGCGAAATAATGGTCGACCCTGAACTTCCTTCCAAAGACTGCGGAGACTTTCTCCATGTGACCGATATACGCTTGTATTGTATGTAGTTTCTAAAATACGAGGTTTGACAATTAAGTAATGAGACTCGCTTGTGGTAAACCTGTGACCTTGAAATTCCCTTTCTCTTTTTCCGGCCTTCCCCTTCTCTTTTTAGTACGCCTGCTACGAAATCAAAAGCAACGCGTCGCGATCAAATTTTGCTCCAGATTGGGCGAAACAGCTTCGGAAGCGTACGCTAAAATTGTAAGAGTGTATGGTGACCTCTTAGTCGTGCCCAGGTTCACAATGGTTGTCTCCGCGCGCCCGCCGCCCGAAAAAAGCTCGCATGAGCAAGTCGAAGGTGAAAACGATGATTATTGGCTTTTCTGATAGCCGTGGAATCGTCCACAAAGAATTCGTTCCACCGGGGAAAACTGTGAATCAAGTCTACTATTGCCAAGTACTCGAAAGATTGCGAAAACGAGTCAACAGGGTGCGCCCAGACAACGCTCGTGACTGGATCCTTCAGCACGGCAACGCGCCGTGCCACACCGCCCTGAACGAAGCATGGAAAACGTACTGGGATCGCTGTATACTAGCTGCCCAAGGGGACTACTTTGAAGGGGATGGCAGAGTTGTAGAATAATTTTCAAATATACGGTTTTTATGGATCAGACTCATTACTTAATTGTCATACCTCGTATATGTATTTTAACAAGTACATATAAATGTACCATTTGAAGTACCTTTCAAAAATTCATCTAAATTGATTTCATCAAATGGTTTATATTTCTCTCCAATTTTTTTAGCGCCCTTGATGTTGGAGAACTCTAATAATATTTTTTATTTGCGGTGTAAAGCACTGGTCAAATGATTCCTTTGTATTTGATATTCGGTGAACTGCATATACTGTAATCCCGGGGTGTCGTCGATTTATATTTTCTGTTCTGGTTTTAATCCTATTGGTTGCAGTCTAGTGACCTTGTCCTTTGAAAAGTACACAGGAATGTTGCTTACATCAGCTTCAGTAATATGTACTTTCTTTTTCCTCACTAGTAATGAACTCTTCAGAAGTTTCGTCATCCGACAATTCTTCCAATACGTTGTCATCGTCCTGAAGATCACTATACTCATCAATGTCCACGTGTTCCCTTAATGTGTTCATTGAAATCAAATAAAAATATACCCAAAATACTTACCCATGCTCGGTTTCGTTGCATTTCACAAAATATCTACAATGCCTGTCTTTTTACACAAATATTAATTGTCAAAAATGATACGAAACTTCCACTTGGCGCTTTAAACAGCTGATGGTCACTTAATGACCTTATGCTGTAAACATGTTGGTTTTGATTGTGCCACAATTTTTATAAAATGATAAAAGATTTCTCTCAATGTAGGAATTCGTAAAAGGATATCCCAGAATTTTGTCTCTTTTATGAAATATAAAAAACAAATAACATAAAAAGTTTACGAAATGACCTTAAAGCAACAGAAGGGTTAATGGCGTTTTGTGGCATTACAATGGTTCGAATACGCTCATCTACGAACATGCTCTCACTTTTTTGTCAAGTAACACATGTACTACGTTTCATTAGGCTATCTAAATTTTTACTTAAGTTATCACTTGCGCAAATGGACAGACAGACAGTCACTCGGAATTCTACTCGCCTCGCCATCGTGGTCATAAACAGAAACAGAACTTTTTAAATATAACTGTTTCTGGTGGCGCCACCTATTGATGGGTGTATTAAATAAAAAGTTTGATCTCTTGTTGACATTTCGTAAACATTTTAAGACCATTGGATAACTACAATCGATGTTATCGATAAAAAAGTGGCAGCAGCTTTTGGTCATCGGTCGTAATATGCATTTTGAACAAAGAGCAAATATTAAATTTTGTTTTAAACTTGGGAAAACGTTTACTGAAACATTTCAAATGATGAAAAAAGTTTATGGTGATCAGTGCCTATCCCGTAGTAATGTGCGTGAGTGATTTAAGCGATTCCAAGAAGGTCGTGAGGACCTTTGTGGCGATCAGAAGTCGGTCGTCTTCAGAAGTCAAAAATAGAGACAATGCTGATTTGTTTTTACGATTCCGAGGGTATTGTACACCGAGAGTTTGTCCCACCTGGCCAAACGATTAATGCTGTGTTTTACCTTGGTGTTATGAAGCGTCTTTTGTCACGCATTCGTCGTGCTCGACCACAATACCGTGAGGCAGGGTCCTGGCGCCTGTTGCACGATAATGCGCCGTGTCATCGGTCGACGATTGTCACTGATTTTTTGACAAAAAACTCCATATTAACCATTAATCACTCACCCTACTCACTTGATCTGGCACCCTGTGATTTTAACCTATTTGGAAAACTTCATTTGCCCATGAAAGGACACTGGTTTCAGGACATTTCAGCTATCCAAAAGGCGACGACCGATATTCTCAAGAGCATTCCGAAAAATGACCTTAAACACTCATTTGAAATGCTAATTGACCGGGCTAAATGCTGTATCGAAGCACAAGGAAACTACTTTGAATAAAAAAATACAACTTTTGAAAAATATTAATTCTTTGTTGTTTTTTTTAACAGTCCTGTTTCTTTTGCGACAGACCTTGTAAAACTCTATATCTAGACATACAACCGTTAGGTGAACAAAACTATTATGTAGCAAAATATTGCAAGAGTATAAAAAAGGCATATAGTAATGCGATGTAATATTTTTTGTACGTATTTATTCAACCGTTTAACACTTTATGCATTGTTATAATTAACGGGCCATTATGAAGCTAACAATTACGTTTAAACAATTTACAATTCCATGCCATAGTTTCAGTAAAGAACAGTTAAGGATGAGGCTAAGTTCGGTTATAACCGAGCATTTCATAATCTCGCAACTTGCAAGGATTAAAGCTGGGGAAATACCTTCAGTACGTCAGTCAGTTATATGGGGTCTAAGACGAGTTTCCTTCCACTTTTATTCATTCTTAGCACAAATACTTTGGTATGCACCGTTATAAGAAAAACACGGTCTCTCAATTTGATTAAGATTATACACATATTGGCCGATAATAGAGCATATGTATATCAGCCAAAATATAAGTCACCCGGAAACTCGAAAATCTTTATATTATGCATATGGAGGTTAAAGAAAGTATTGTCCCCGTTCGACTCAGTTGCAATACACAGACGTACTACTACCAGCAAAAAGTTCGCTCTGAATTTCAATTATAAATCTGACACATTGACAAAAATTTTTGGTAAAATCTAAACCTCCAAATACTTGGTACCCAAGGGCTTGAATAGGCCACATAAGGTGGCCAAAAGGCTTTATTCGTGCAAAGCTTAATCTCGGATTTCAACTCGTCTCCTCAACCTGATCATTTATATATGTATCTATCTCGCTTGGTTTTGGGTGATACGTACAACCGTTAGGTGAACAAAACTATTATACTCATGAGTAACATATTGCAGGTGCATAAAATTCTTGTACTGCAACCGACCGGGAGAAACCCTCAAAGCAATAAGAATAACTGAGGCAAACCATCAGCTTAAACCGTCAAAACAATAAGAACAGCGCAAACCACAACACGAGGTGCACAACTTTTTTCATCCCAATGTACAAAATTAACGATTTTGTTGACATTGTGAATGAAAAGTCTGTAATTAACCAAACCCAGCACTTGCATCACGTTAACACCAGCATAGTATACATTCAACCACTTGGTAACCGACTGTTCGAATTACTATAAATGGTATGTTGCTATTAAACCACTTTGATAGATGTACAGGATTTGTCCGGAAAGTAATAGGTCTGATTTACTTCCAGCGCCACTGAGCTTTGGAGCGTGCGCGCAGCGACTGGATTCGGTCAGTTGCTTCCGAGCACCTGGAGAGTCAGCGTTTCGTTAGAGCAGATTAGACAATGTGACTCGTGTGCGCAAAGTTTTGTGCTCAGACCGTCGACTAAGTATTCATTTATTTGCCCAGATGTTAAATTTAAAATCTGTGGTTAATAACATTGTGACGGAGCTCTTGAAAGTGCGAAAGGTGTGCGCGACGATGGTCTCGAAATTGGTCACTGACGACCAGAAATTGCGGCGAAAGGAAGTGTGCCAAGAAAATTTGAAGATGTGTGAAAGTGACCCCCAATTTCTGAATAACGTTGCTTCCGCAGCCGCCCTACAGCCCAGATGTGGCCCCTCCTCTTTTCTTGTTTCCTTGCCTGAAAAGGCCGACGAAAGGCTAGCATTTTGAGACGACAGAGTGGATCTAAGCAGCATGCAGCTCAGTTCTCAAGGCTATTTCGGAGAATGCCTTCCGTGACGCCTTTAATGCTTGAAAATCGCGCTGGTAGCGCTGCATCGACGCAGAAGGAGCCTATTTTGAAAGTTTTTAAAAAATTATAACAATTGGTTCAATAAATTTGTTTAAATCGACTCAGTCCTGTTACTTTCCGGACAAACCCTGTATGATCAAACTTTCTCCTTCTTGATGTAGAACGACAAATGTAAAACCCCCCCACAAGTTTAAGCTATCTCCGGCTATTTTTTGTAGAAGGAGATGAGGTTGTGTCGAAAAACCAACAGATCTGTGGCACCTAAAAATTAAATGTAAAAACCGCGTCTATTGAGAATTAATTCTAACAGCGATTATTTTTGATAGTTTTGAACAAATTAACGAGAGGAAAAAAAAATCCTTCAATAAACTCGTGAACAAGTTTTGAAGATTTCAAATTTGCAGTCCTTGTCAATCATCAAAATGTAATGCAAAGTTATATTGACTGCTGGGATGTGTAGATATCATTCTTTTGCAAACAAAAGGCAAATGCAGGTACATTACCATGTGCATGCATCAAAACTGTTGTAGCGAAATGCGAAACAACGGCGAAATCAAATACGGCTGGAAAAACTATGTGAAAAGCAGCTGCCGTGAAAGGGACCTTCAACTTAATTTTACTGTAGGCGCCTAAATGACTTTTGTACTATCGCAACATGTTGTAGAGTAGAATAGTTTTGTTCACGTAAAGGTTGTTTTTAGGCCTTAAGGCGGTATTCTGGTCTAGAAGCATGAATTTCAGGTAATTTTTAAAGTGTCGTAAAAAAAGGCAATTAATATTTTTAGTATACATTTTTTTATTAGTTATTTGTTAATTTTAGAAGAGTACAGAAAAAAATTAAAAACTAAAAAAAGTATAAAATTTCAAGAATTATGAGCTGACGAAGTGGGGTTCTCTAAAAATTTCCACGCGACCATACCGATGATTTCAACCCTCCTAGTTACCAAAAAAAAAAAGATTATTAATCTAAAATAATGTCGCAATAGCCGGAACTACGGAAAAGTGGGAAAAAATTTTTTCACAAAATGGCGACTGCCTGAAAAAAAAGTTGTGTTGGATCACTTTTTCTGACTATTTCGAATTGTTTAAAAATAATAAAAAGAAAAATTTTGGGATGGGGCTAGTTCCAACCATAGACAAGCCTATAAAGAAGACTCTATAAAAATTTCAAGTAAATCGGTCCAGTAGAACCTGAGAAATCGTGGGTAACGTTCCAAAAAAGTTAGTTTTGAGAAAAACGCGTTTAAAGTTTCGCGTAAAGTCTTTTGTTCGATTACTTCCGGCCGAACCAGTTTGGATGGCGGGTCAGAATAATACCTATATCTCCGAAAATAATTTGAATTTTAAAAATCCTCTTGTACACATATTCTTGAATAGTTAAACTTTGAAAATATAAAAAAAAGTCGTTTTTTTAAATTTCTAGACCACAATACCCCCTTAAAACTAATCGAAATAGATATGGACTTAGTCTCTTCATCCATCTGTTCGTCCGCACAAGCGGTAACTTGAGTAAAAATGATGTTATATTGATAAAACTTGGACCATGGTACTCAAGGGGGATTGGTATTGCATATCGGCGAAATCCAATGTTTAAAAAGTCTTCTTGGCCCGCTCTCTAATAGAATTAGGTAAATATTTCACAAATTCTAGCACCACCTTTCACGCTGTAAAAATACGCGAAATCATGTTAACCACACCCTTACAAAACCGTGATATTGCAAATTATTAAAAATGCGATAACTTATTATTTAAAAACGTCAGAAGCATTAAGTTTCACATCCAGGATAGTAGAAAAGTATGAAATTCATAAATGCATGCGGCCCTATTCCATGCTCATTTGTGTTAATTGTAATAGTTTTACCATAAATATATTGGACTAAGTGACTATATGACCGATAACACTGGTAAACCAAAATCCACTTGTTTTTTGTGACATGAATAGAACAAAGTATTTATTATGTGAAAATTGCAACAAATGCAGAAATCAGCTACAGATTGCTTTTATCATCTATAATTTTTTGCTATGAGGATTTTTGTTTGAAAGAAAACAGCGATAGATATAATATTGTTATATTATTTTATTAACCAAAGAGTACCTTAAAATGTTACTGTCGATGTTTTTCGGCGATTTTTTGTTTTTGGAGTATCCCTTAATAACGTCCAGCAGTAAACGGCAAGCAAACTGGCACTGCACTTGACTTGGTACCGTTTCTCCATAGCAGAGATGTCTTGGTGGAACTGTTCCCCATGTTCGTCACTTACGACCCCTAAATTTTCGGGGCAAAAATCCAGATGGGAGTCCAGAAAGTGAATTTTAAGGGACATGCTGCGGCATATTTTTTTATAGGCAGTAGTTCAGTCACAAGATCTTTGTAACTAACAGCTTTCACGTTTCCAAGGAAATTATTAACAACGCTTTTAAAGACACTCCGTCTCGTATTTCAGTTTCACTGACTCTTGGAAATTTTTGTTTCAGATACAAGAACCCTCTTCCATTTCTGTCCATTGCCTTAACAACATTCTTAGTTAAACCCAATTTAATATGCAATATGGTGGTAGTAATGCCTTTTTGGGGTCAACTAGAGGTTCACTGGTAACATTTATTTGTCTCGTAGTGAGTGCCTGACGTAATGGCTACTGCTTCTGTGCATAATGACAATCTCTCGCTCGGCTATCCCATTCGCAAAGAAAGCAACAATATTTCGTATATCCTAATTGCATTCCAAGAAAAATGGCTTTTACTTTTAGGTCTCCAGATATTGCCCAACTATACTCATGATAACGGATGTGCTCTAAAAGAACTTTTATATTCTCATATGATTCCTTCATATGAAGCGCATGAGCTAAGAGCACAGATGGATATTTGTTAGCGTTATGAACCAATACCGGCTTTAAACTAAGTTTAGAGGAATCAATGATTAGACGCCAATCACGTGGATCATGTTTTTACTCCAGTGCGTTAAACAAAGGTTAACTTCTAAACAGTATACCAGATGTCCTTCTTGAAGAAAGCAATTTGTGAGGTCCTTCTGCCTTTTTCTGTAAAAGAAGAATGTTCCAACCTTTTAGTCTGGATGCTAAAAGTTCGGACTGCGATTTTGAAAGGCTTAGATCTAGAACTAAGTCATTACAAGGGGCGTTCCAAAGTAAACAGGAATCTAGCGCCCCCTGGTGGCGCCATCTATATGTCGACCGTATGATTTAAGCTGACGCCAAATAGAATAAAGTAGTAAAACTAAGTGAGTATATCTATCTATATTAAACATAACTTATCACTTGAAAATAATTACCTGACTTTAGCTCTTGCGAGAGTATAAAATATTCGCTTACACTCGAACTTCCTAACTTGTGGTAAAATGCTCTTTAAAAAGTTCGAACGCGATGTCAGGCATATGCACACTACATGATAATGCTGTAGAGATAAATGTTACCATCAAAGTTGGTTGATGTGTTTGTACTTTGGGAGAAATGTATGAATTTCAAAAAATTTCTTAACCACAGATCCGTCTCCTCACTGTGATCATCAATATTTACCAAATTGATTATTTTTGACGAAACGCCCCCTAAACGTTTAGTTTTCCATCTAAAGAAAAATATCAGACCATAAAAAGCGCTTAATTTTCATAATAAACCTTGCCCCAAACACGATACATTTCCCATTGAAATTACATGGGATTTTGCCACTTTTTACGAATATTTTTTTTCTTTGGAACTTTTTCGTTTGTAGGAATAAAAAAGTCATATTATTGGATAGAATTGAATGCTCTACAAAAAAGTGTTGACATTTTTCGATATACTCACTCCTTTAAAAGTTATTTAAGGTTAAAGTTAACTTCTGGGTAATTTCTGGAATTTTCGAACTTACGGCATATTGAAATTTTTTTTTCTAAAATTCAATTATTTATTCTAAAAAATATATTATGCCCATAGTTTTAAGATAAAAAATAAGAAAAATTTGCAAATCAAATCAAATTTAAACCATTTGAGTACATCAGATTTCCTTTATTAAACATTCCTTAGTTACATTTGCATATTACCCAGAAGTTAATTTTAACCTTAAATAACTTTTAAAGGAGTGAGTATATCGAAAAATTGTCAACACTTTTTTGTAGAGCATTCAATTCTATACAAGAATATGACTTTTTTTATTCCTACAAACGAAAAAGTTCCAAAGAAAAAAAAATATTCGTAAAAAGTGGCAAAATCCCATGTAATTTCAATGGGAAATGTATCGTGTTTGGGGCAAGGTTTATTATGAAAATTAAGGGCTTTTTATGGTCTGATATTTGTTTTTAGATGTAAAACTAAAAGTTTAGGGGGCGTCTCGTCAAAAATAATCAATTTGGTAAATAACGGACACCCTTATACGTATAGCTTCTTCTTCTTTCATTAAGTACATAGCTATTACAAAATAGTTACTCTAAGTTTTTTTACATAAGAGGAATGTTACTGTACAAGATCATAAATTAATTGTCTAATTATTCTAAATTGTTTATAACTAAGTGGAAGAGAAATAATAAGTAAGTAAAAACGGCTGATTAAATCACAATTGTTTAAGTTACCTCATAGTTGATGCATGTCAAAAACAGACTGAGCGTCAATGCTCCGTTTGACGTCATCTGCCTTCGGGTTTTCATTCAATATAATTACAAATCATCAATTTTTGCGCCGAAATTGCAGGGCTATTGGTTATATTCAATCTGCATATGTTAGTTTAGAGAAATAACACAGCTCTACAAAATGTGGGATATTTTTTTTTAGTGCGCTATCGAAACAATGCTTACGGTTGGGACCGGCAATCCATTATTTTATCAATATTTTCGACAATTACGCTCCAGGAAGGTGGTACCTGACAACAATATTACCGGAAAGGAGTCGATAAAATCAAAATGGCGTGATATGAACTAAACTGAGTATTGCAATCATTAAATTGACTGAGAGAGACAATTTATACAAAGCGAGACACAGATTATGACGGCCATATTGATGAGAATTCATTAGTTTTTGGCATCAGGTCCCACTATTACTCCTCCCCCACTAAAGACATCCTCTGAATTTCATTTAGATATCTTGTATATATAATAATTGAAATCTTCTTATGACTTTGAAATTTTAAAAGCCATTTAGAAATTCTCGATTTTAATCATTAAAAAATATCAAGTGTTGTTAAAATTTTTCCTATAAGTATAAGGTCAATCGGATGTTAGAAAATTTTTATATTAAGTATATGGAGACTATGTGATATGTATTTGGCCGATTTTAATAATTTTTGTCACATGAACAGATGATTATCAAGAAAAATGTTCGCTGATATTTCTAACCGCTCTATTGACTTTTCTCTTCAATAAGGTTTGCCACTTCATCGTGCAAAGATATATGACCCAACAACGGGTCGAAATTATAATAATTTACTAATCGTCCGGTCAGATCAACAATTGAGCATCTAGTGGAAAAATTTTAATCAAAAGGCACACTAGAAAATATGGGTTATTGGTCAGCAAGCCACACGTACTCCATGGGTCCCCATTGCATCCCTAAAAAATTACGGTTTTGTGAGGTTATGGCTCGGATTGGATGATATGGACTTAGAAAATATTAGGCTCCAACAGGACGGCGCCAAAAGTCACACAGCGAATGTCACAATCGATTTATTGAAAACCAAGTTTGATGAATGTGTATCTCACGAAATGGTCCATTTAATTGGCCGCCTCGGTCTTGCGATTTGACGCCGTTAGACTATTTCCTGTAGGACTACGTCAAGTCTACGGTCTATGCCAATAAGCCAGCGACGATTTATGAACTGCGTACGAATATCGAACGTAAAAACCGTCGAAAGTTGGGTGCAGCGTCTTGACTTCTGCAAGCGTGTATAAAGCATTTCAAACCAAACTCAATTTCATTGATAAACCAAACTTTTGTAGCGCTCTTATTGAAAAACCCATTACTATGTGTTAAAAAGTCTTTTCGCATTTTGAATCAAACTTCAACTAATTTTTATTTTTATATAATATTCATACTAAAAAATAAATAAACAAATATTAACCATTTTGGTCGACCACTTTTTGCCATTTTTCCGCTAGAGACATTATTCCAGCAGTGTAAAACTTTCATCAGTGGAAATCGAAATTTCGAAATTTCCGGAACGGAAGTGAACGAACCATTGTTGTGCTACACGAACTGATACAGCATTGTCGCTGTAAACTTCACAAATTTCATTAGTGGCTTGCGTGGCATTCTTCCCCTTTTTGTACAAAAATTTCAAAATATAGCAATTCCTTCATTATTTTCACTCATTTTTGAACAGCTGTAACTTTTTTTCAACTTGCCAGAATTATTATTTTTTGGTTAAATGAAGCTCACCTTTCCAACATTATATGGTTGATAATGTGATGGTAGCTGTGGAGATATACGACTGCAACGAAATCTATTGACAAAATACGAAAAGAATATTTGGGTAAGAGCTTGTATGTATGCCTTAAGTACCCATTTGTTTTAAATTTTATTCCGATGTGTTTATTGCACAGTGAAATTAGTTGAATCAAATCCCGCGAAAAGAGGGCAGTGCCTTTCATAATGTGCAATTTTTAGAAAGACTCCTATGCTTTCCTTTCGCACAATCTTTAAGATTTAGTACTTCTAACGTTCATCGATTTAACGCACGTTTAGTAGTTTTAAAAATACCATACACAAATCTTTGTTTGAAAGTTATTGAAATCAGTCATCACTGATTACAATAGTGTTTGACTAGTTCGATCGTTATAGCTTTAATGGGTTTTGAGTTACACACGTATGAATTAGGCTGTATCAATTTTACGCAACATTGGTTTTTTAACTAAAAAACCGTCTGAAAAGTTAAAAGAAGGTGAAAAATAGTCACCTTAATATTAATACCAAAAATGAGTTTCTGTTATCTTTATCTTCTTGAAGAGTTTCCAAAACCCAACCTCGATGAAGGCCAAGTGCACACAGTGGCGTAGCTATAACTTCGGGCGCCCGGGGCCAAGGATGTTCTGCCGTCCCCCTTTATCTACCTACCTACAAGTTTCAGGAGGTGGTTCAAACAAAAGTGAATTTTTACAAAATTTGTACCTTCGATATTAAGTATATAAAATTTAGGAACTAGAAGCCACGCATATTCTGAAGTTCCAAAATTTTCACAATACAGTTTTTGAGGAAATTGATAGTAAATTTACAAGACATCTTATTAAAAGCCATAGAAAAAACGCATTTTCGCCCTATATCTTGTACACTTTTGACACAATTTGCAGGAAATTTTGCCCGAATTGGAGTTTTTAAATACCATTTTGTCGCCCCCCAACCCCTTGCGCCTGGGGCGACGGCCCCCTTCATTGATTTTACTCAATGGTGCTACATATTTTCATGAATCTTTAGCTGAAACTTGGTTGATTCAAAAATTCATAAAATTAGTAAAATCTCTCTATAAGTTCCATAATACATTTTTTTACAGTTTCAAATATTTTATATTTCCATTTATATTAACTCCAGGATTATTGTATGCCGAATTTCATCAAATTCTCTATTTTGTACTTGCACAGAAGCTTTAAGACTGCTTTTATTAAATTTGGTAAATAGTTAGTTTAGTACTATTTAAGGTTTCTAGATACTACATATCGATGCCCAAAAGTTTGCTACAATCCTTGCCTGATTTTTAGATTTGTATGTTTTCCTTTGCTAATTGGAAAATTATAAACAAGTTAAAACTACAAAACAACTGCAGTGCCATCCATAAAACTTGTATAAAGTAAATTCCGTTAGTAACTTTTCTCATTTTACAGTAGAGTACACAACTTCGGTTTCGAGTGTTTGGTCTTTTGCATTCACCACTGGTCTGCCATTATTTCCAACAGGTTTCCTGTCGACCAAGCTTTGACTTGTTAAAAATAAAAATATTCGAATAACATTTCGACCATACAAGTACACAAGCATATTTGTTGATGTTCATTCGGTTTCTACTCTTTCACTCACTTATTACAGATTGGCTGATTAAAAGGTCTTTATATTTATGGTAAGTTAATATATGTGTTCTAATAAGAGTTTGTATAGTATAGTCAGGATAATTAAAAATGTTTATGGTTAGGACTTATTCCAATTGTAGCAGTTGCTTTTGGAGTAGGTGGTCATGCCATCAAATGTCATGTTAACAAAAGTTCATAGATATTTTGGAAACTTAATTATCACATTGAAATGAGTAAAAACGGATATGCAAAGTGTCCGTCAAACGAAGCTTACGCATGTTATAAAACCTAATAAATAACTATCTAAAGAACTTGTATTTCCTTCGCTAAAGAAAATTTAAATCTTCTTATGACTTTGAAATTTTAAAAGCCGTTGAGAAATTCTCGATTTTAATCATTAAAAAATATCAAGTGTTGTTAAAATTTTTGCTTTATTTCGTGGTAGAAAGTTTTTCCATTATTTACCAAATCAACCTTAAATAATGACCTAAATTTGTGTACTACAAAATTTCGCTTTCATTTTGCTTTTAAGTCATTCGCCATTCGTCATTTCTGCAAATATGGCGGGAAATATTTTCACTAATGGTCAACAGTGCCATTTGAATGTGGTAAAATATTAAATAAAAATACATGGCAAAACACCAGCTCCAGTTTCTTTTAGTCCAACAAACAAGTCATAAGTATATTGAACACTAACTCTTTCCAGACCTAAGTTTACTCAAATTGAGTGCTTTCGGGAAATGCTGTGGGGAGTATGCGCCAAGCTGAGCAATAACTAGGTGAATAAATACATATACTCTGTCGCAAAGCTGCTCCAACATACAAATAACAGTGCAAGTTTGTTTAACGTGATAAATGAAACGAATACAACAAAAGTGCTGAGAAAGGCTGTACCGCTCTAGGCGAGTATCTGGACTTTTTGGGTGTATTCTGTTGGATTTGCTTATATCCAGATGCCGGTGGCAAACTTTATTTTGGAATAATAAATATTATATTACATATGACACCGATAAAACGGTTTGTTTTGCCAAATGTGAAAACCGTGTGCGTCTATTTATATTTATACTACATACACATATTTACATATATATTTGTGAATACGCCGACGCGGATTTTAAGTGATTTTATTGTTGAAGTTATACTTACATATATATTTATGAGACAAAAAAATAAAACACTTCAAAGTCGGAATTATCCCTCGCAAACTAAAATTGGTTGATTATTCTTTAGTAGGAATCATAATTTCTCAAAACACAAAGTCGCCCGAACTCAGTGATATTTTAAGCACATTGCAAGCAATTCAAATAAATCTAAATACTCTTTCTATGCCATTGCAGCCGTAAACAAGTTTTCCTTATAGCCTTGACAGACGGCAGCGTTAATCCGGATTAACTGCGCACTTAATCAGATCCAAATTTGTAGGTGACAGACGGCAGCTATGCGAGTTTGAAACTCTCATAAACAGCTCATTGTCCTTTTTATAATATTTTCAATGAAAATTGATAGAAGATAAACATTACGGTTGTTCTTCTTCTTCTTAATTGGCGTAGACACCGCTTACGCGATTATAGCCGAGTTAAACAGCAGCGCACCAGTCGTTTTTTTTTTCGCAACGTGGCGCCAGTCGGAGACTCCCAGCGAAGCCAGGTCCTTCTCAACCTGGTCGTTCCAACGGAGTGGAGGTCTTTCTCTTCCTCTGCTTCTCCGGCGGGTACTGCGTCGAATACTTTCAGAGCTGGAGTGTTTTCATCCATCCGGACAACATGACCTAGCCAGCGTAGCCGCTGTCTTTTAATTCGCTGAACTATGTCAATATCGTCGTATATCTCGTACAGCTCATCGTTCCATCGAATGCGATATTCGCCGTGGCCAATGCGCAAAAGGACCATAAATCTTTCGCAGAATTTTTCTCTCGAAAACTCGTAATGTCGACTCATCGGTTGCTGTCATCGCCCAAGCCTCTGCACCATATAGCAGGACGGGAATTATGAGCGACTTATAGAGTTTAGCTTTTGTTCGTCGAGAGAGGACTTTACTTTTCAATTGCCTACTCAGTCCGAAGTAGCACCTGTTGGCAAGAGCAATCCTGCGTTGGATTTCCAGGCTGACATTGTTGGTGGTGTTAATGCTGGTTCCTAAATAGACGAAATTATCTACAACTTCAAAGTTATGACTGTCAACAGTGACGTGAGAGCCAAGTCGCGAGTGCGACGACTGTTTGTTTGATGACAGGAGATATTTCGTTTTGCCCTCGTTCACTGCCAGACCCATTTTCTGTGCTTCCTTGTCCAGCCTGGAGAAAGCAGAACTAACGGCGCGGGTGTTGAGGCCGATGATATCAATATCGTCGGCATACGCCAGCAGCTGTACACTCTTATAGAAGATGGTACCTTCTCTGTTTAGTTCTGCAGCTCGAACTATTTTCTCCAGGAGCAGGTTGAAGAAGTCGCACGATAGGGAGTCGCCTTGTCTGAAACCTCGTTTGGTATCGAACGGCTCGGAGAGGTCCTTCCCGATCCTGACGGAGCTTTTCGTGTTGTTCAACGTCAGTTTACACAGCCGTATTAGTTTTGCGGGGATACCAAATTCAGACATCGCGGCATAAAGGCAGCTCCTTTTCGTGCTGTCGAAAGCAGCTTTGAAATCGACGAAGAGGTGGTGTGTGTCGATTCTCCTTTCACGGGTCTTTTTCAAGATTTGGCGCATGGTGAATATCTGGTCGGTTGTTGATTTTCCAGGTCTGAAGCCACACTGATAAGGTCCAATCAGTTTGTTGACGGTGGACTTTAATTACACAATACACTCTATAGAACTTTACACGCGATAGTTGCCTCAGAATGTGGAGTCTCCCTTTTTGTGAATTGGGCAGAGCACACTTCAATTCCAATCGTTGGGCATGCTTTCGTCCGACCATATTTTACAAAGAAGCTGATGCAGAAGCTGATGCGGTTGTTAGCCGACCAATTTTTACCAGACCATTTTTTATTACAAAAGCATATCAACACATTATTTTTAAAACTGCATCATAACATAGAAGTTTTATTGATATTATATTGAGAATTTGATAAACAGCTGTCAGGGTTGCTTGTATTTCATTCACAATAGATGAAAATTGGCCATTTTTAACAATGTTGCCAACGAAAATCTCACAAACTCCCTAAAATTTTGAGAGTTATTTTTGGATTCAGCAACGGAGTTAGCTGTGGTAAGTCCTGAATTAATCCCGAAAAATGCAATTAATCTGGTTTAACGCTGCCGTCTGTCAATGCTATTACTCCAAGCCATACTATGCACCAAAAACATGCCTTAACAAGTCAGGTAGAGCTAAGTTCGGGTGCAACCGAGCATTTTATACACTTGCAACTTGCAAGAATCAAAGCCAGGGAAATACTTTAAGGTGTAAAACCAATCATATGGAGTAAAAATCCGTCGGATGTTCAAAAATCCAGATATTACCAAAAAGTGGACGATGTCACGCTCATTGTCCAATTTTCCTCCTATAAAATTTTTCCATACAATCTCGGTGGTAAAGTTTAGTGCTTCTGGAGTATTTAGTTATTGATTTATCGCGCTTTTAGTAGTTTTAACAGAACCGTTATACGGGGAGTGTGCAGGGTTATTCTCTGATTTCATCCATTTTCACACTGTAGGTAGAAGTTCTTTTCATATTTGTACTCAGGTTGTTGTAGCTTAAGTGGTTTAGGAGATATGTATTTATATTAAACTTGTTAGAGGGCGGGGCCATGCCCACTTTTCAAAAAAATTTTGCTCAGTAGTGCCCCTTGCTACGGGCACCCTCTGTACCTTTCATACCTTAATTTAGTGCTTAGTAATGGCACTTTATATGTTTTCGGTTAAAGCGATTTGAAGGCTTGGCAGTGGTCTGATTATGCCCATCTACGAACGCGAAATTTTTTTGTGCTAAGGAATCCACATACCAAGTTTCATCGAGATATCTCAATTTTTACTCAAGTTACAGCTTGCAGGAACGGACGGACGGACAGACAGACAGTCTACCGGACTTCAACTCTTCTCGCCATATTGATAATTTATATATACATATGTATATAACCCTATAAATATCTCGCTTAGTTTTAGGTAATACGTACAACTCTGTAGCAACTGGTTTCAAGAGTTTAAAAACTACTATTTGTACTCGTATGCTTAACTACTTTTGGTGGAAAGCATGGGAGAACTGTTTATGTTATTAAGGAATTATTGTTAAATATGGTTGATTAACACATAACATATATGTATTATAATTAATAGCGGTGTGATTTCGTTGCTCACGAGGGACATATCTTGAACAGGGTGTATGAAATTTGCCACCACCCAGAATACAGATTAGGTTGCGAATTTGTCCGGATTCGGAGATGAACTCTTCATTGTTTGACTGGTTGGTGAGAATTACTTGGTAGATTACCTATCAAATCCACATACAAGATGTTTGGAAAGCGCCCCCTGGTGGCGCCATCTATATGTCGACTGGTGCGTTAGAATATGCTATTTTTATCGATTGTCAAGTGAGAATTTCATGACATTTCATTGATTGGAAGTGAAGTTATTGTGGTTTTAGTGTCAGTATGTTTGTGTTATCGGTATGAAAATGAGCTTTGTTCCAAGCCAAGAGCCAGCATTAAACTTTGTTTTAAAAATGATAAAACTTTTACCGAAACGTTTAAATTGATGAAACAAGTTTATGGCGATGATTGCCTATCCCGTAGCAGAGTGCACAAGTGGTTTCAACGTTGTCAAAGTGATTGTGAGGACATAAATGACGATCAACATGTTGGCCAATCAAAATCCGTGATCAACGGAAATTCCATAGAAACTGTGCGTGTATTTATCCAAAATCAGCCGAAATCATCATTGAAATTCAAGGAAATGGAATTGAACATCTCTAAAACATCGATTTATCGCATTTTGACCGAACATTTGGGCTTACGAAAGGTGTGTGCATGGTTTGTTCTGCACAAATTGACTACCGACCAAAAATTGCTCAGAATCCAACATTCGAAGGACATTATTGTGACCGATTATTTGACCAAAAATCACATTTTAACCATTAACCACTCCTCGTATTTCCCTGATATGGCACCGTGCGAGTTCTTCCTTTTCGGAAAAATGCATTTACCCATGAAAGGTAGGCGTTATGCAGACGCAGAGGCCATTCAAAGGCTTGTACCGGCATACTGGCGGTCATACCGGCCAACGAGCTAAAACACCCATTCGACAAGCTTTTGCACCGTGCGAAAAGCTGTACTGAAGCAAAAGGAGACTATTTTGAATAAAATAAATTGATTTTGCAGAAAAAACCATTTGTGCTGTTTTTTTATTCTGTTTACTTTGGAACGCACTTTGTATTTAGAAAATCGAAAATCGGATTTGGTAAATTTTTATGTAATAATATGTATTTCACTCATGAAAAACTAAAACCGAATTTATTGTAATAGAACTTCACAAAAGCATTCACTACTTTTGCGCATACAAATAAACTAGGACAGCGAATCTGTACGCGTCTTTTCTCACTCATATACATACAGCTTTTGTATAAACCATTGGTGCAATTATGGAAACAAATATCCTTGGAAAAAGTGCACTCAAAGCTTGCGGCTAATGTAATTGCACACTATTAAAGGCGTAGTAAAAAACAAAAATATAACCGCCCGTAAACGCAAATGTGCGTACCAAAGTAGTATCTACGATGACTGTGATTAAAGAGGATTCCTGTACGCAGTTAATGAGTTGAAAAAATCTGGTGTGCTTAGCAACTATTTATAATATACTGCACTATTTCTATAAATATACGAGCCTGAGTAGCGCTGTAGATTGAAAAACTGTCGTAATGCTCTTACACAATAGTGGCAGCAAAGTGTGCCATTTCCCGCATAAAAATTGTAGAAATTTTAACATAACTTTTCAAGCTCCCAATATAAGCCAAAATGTTATGAGTAACTTTTTAAGATACAACACATACAGGAGTAATTTTTCCAGAAAGGGGTCTGAATAAAAAATATGTATGGAATTGATATCGTTTTAACTGAAGTAAGTAAAGTAGCTTGAACAACAATTTCATTTCTACAAGGTGCTTTCCAAAGTAAACAGGACTTAAAAAAAAAACAGAACAAATGGTTTTTCGGCAAAATCAGTTTATTTTATTCAAAATTGTCTCCTTCTGCTTCAATACAGCTTTTTGCATGGTCCAAAAGCATGTCGAACTAGTGTTTTAGCTCGTTGGCCGGTATGGTCGCCAGTATGCCGGTGCAAGCCTTTTGAATGGCCTCTACATCTGCATAACGCCTTCCTTTCGTGGGAAAATGCATTTTTCCGAAAAGGAAGAAGTCGCACGGTGCCATATCAGGTGAATACGGGGAGTGGTTAATGGTTAAAATGTGATTTTTGGTCAAATAATCGTCCTTCGAATGTTGGATTCTGAGCAATTTTTGGACGTCAGTCAATTTGTGCGTAACAAACCATGCACATACCTTTCGTTAGCCCAAATGTTCGGTCAAAATGCGACAAATCGATGTTTTGAAGATGTTCAATTCCATTTCCATTAATTTCAGTGATGATTTCGGGTGGTTTTTGATGAATGCACAGTTTCGATGGTATTTCCGGTGATCAAGGATTTTGTTTGGCCCACATGTTGATCGTCATTTATGTCCTCACGACCACTTTAAAAACGTCGAAACCACTCGTGCACTCTGCTACGGCATAGGCAATTATCGTCATAAACTTATTTCATCAATTGAAACGTTTCGGTATAAGTTTTACCGATTTTAAAACAAAATTTAATGTTGGCTCTTTGTTCGAAGCTCATTTTCGTACCGATAACACAAACATACTGACACTTAAAACGCAATAACTTCACTTGATCGATGAAATGTCATGAAATTCTCACTTGACAATCGATAAAGATAGCAGATTGTAACGCACCAGTCGATATATAGATGGCGCCACCAGGGGCGTTGGATTCAAAAAGTCCTGTTTACTTTGGAAAGCTCCTTGTAATATTGGCCAATTTAAACATTTTTCGTTTATTTTAAAATTTTTGTTTATGAAAAAATATTGGAAACAGATATTACAGACCAATTCCTACCTTTGTGATATTTAACCTATTGACTTAACTCAAGGGTTCCTAATAAAAAGATTTTCGGATCTCCAATTGGTTTTATACCATACATAAAATATGTGAGATATCTAAGTAAAATTATGCGACACCTTACACGTTAAATATTACAAAGCCCACTTCTGTATGACTTATTATAATAACTATCGTTATTCTTTTAAACTGTATGCCAAATATGTCTGATAAATTTTGAGTAATATGATAAAAGTGAAATGAAATGCATATGATCTCGATCATACTTTGGTTTATTGCTAAAAGTTAATGCTATCTGAAACATAACGTATTGAGTGTTTTACAGCCATTATGAGCTTCCGAAGCATTTATGTCTGTCCATATGTGTGACATTTCAATGAAATTTAGTGGGTTTCTTGACCACATATCTCTATCCCTTAAACGTTTGACGGCTCCTCCAGGCACCTGATGGTTCCTCAAGGGACCATTTAAGTTTTATTTCATAGAATTGAAATTTAAATTTGTAAATATTTTATCAACACTTACGAGAAATTTAATTGTAACAACGATGAAGAATCCAAATTTTCAGCACTAATTTGTCATTATTATTTTCACAATAGTCACTAGAAAATACAAAATTTTCCTTGAAATTATTCTTAGTTCCTAGAAGAACCGCCAGGCGCTTAAGGGCTGAAATAATGATTTTCTATTAGTTGGTTGGTTTTTTCCTCATTTGTATATTTAATTTAGTCCTTTTGGTTGAATTTATAGTAAACATACATACATACATATCTCATTTAAGTTAATTAGGTAATTTTAGTATAAATCTTTTGGGCACAAAACAAAACATAATGAAAAAAGTAATTGAGATATGGTGTTATAAATGACCATAATGACGGGATAAGTTGCATTTTGACTGACTGTCTGTCTGTCCGTACAAGAGATAACTTGAGTAAATATTGCGATATCGAGATGAAACATGTTTCTTTACACCCAAGGGAAGTTGGTTCTACAGATGAGCGTAATCGGAAAATTTCCACGCTCATATGATGGCCCTAAACGAAACGAAGTGCCAAAACTAAGCTCCACAATATAATTTAAAACTGTTATTTAGTATAACGAATCGCATTTGGTAAAGGTATCTGTAATTTGAAAATTTGTGAAAATGCGGACGAAGTCAAGGCTCTTAAGAAGTTAAATATACAATGAGAAAAGAGAAAATCGGATTTTAACCCCGCATACGCCCCTTATAATATGTTGAAAACTACTAAAAGTGTCATGACTCAATATATAAAAGGGTCAGAGAATTAAAATTGTTAAACAGGGACAAAATTTGACAGCTGAGCGTGGCTTCGCCTACCTTAAACATTTTCAATTTCAAAAAAATTTTGTAGGTAACGTTATACTCACAATCCCATATTACGGAGTGAAAATGAGTAAGTCGGACCACAACCATAGCTACTTTCCATATCATACAATTATAAATTCCATTTCAATCTTTTACTTTAGAGTGTACAAATCAAGCAGCAATGAATATATATGTATATACATATGTGCAAAAGTAGTTCCGCAGATACCGAATATGTAGGCCTCGGTGCCTAAGTTTAACTAAAGTAAATTCGGAGAGATTATTTTTCTGAAGACAGCATACACTTGCGTTAAAAATGGAAAAATCGGGTTAATACTTCCTCTATTCCCCACTTCGAACTCCCGAATAATTTTATATTACATCCTATATATTGGACATTATGTGAGTTATGTTAAAAAAGTTAGTCCTAAAACAGTGGGTCCGTGTGCCTAAATTAATAAAATCGCGTGAAATCTTTCCCTACCTACATATTTTTTTAAACTCCCGGCTGATTACAGATACAAATGGGGTATTCCATACCAAATCGACCGCTTTTGAACCCGACCCCTTTAGATTTTGCTGAAACTTATCCATCCCTTTCCAACCCTTGAAAAACATTTTTGAGAATTTTTTCAAAATTTTTTGTCCGCTTTCAAAAAAAGTTATGAATTTTTCAAAAAAGGGCTTTTTTATTTTCAAATAGCTATAACTTTTGTAGAAATTGACTTTTGGGGACCTTTTTTTAAATTTTTGTTTTTGAATGAACTTTTCGAAAAAATACACCAAAAAAATTTAACACGATCAATTATATAAAATAATCGTTTTTTTTAAGTAAAATCGTCATTTTTTGGAAGTTCGCCATTTTTTGAAAGTTCGCCATTTTTGTTTTTTTTTTCCTCAAAAAAAACTTCTATTCATTTGACAACTATCCCTGCTAATCCCAGAGTGGGCCGATTTTTTTTATAGTTTTTTTATTTATTAAAAAAAAATTGTCAAATTTTCAAAAATGAAAAAATGCCCCATATGTATATATGTACATATGAGGTTTTCTTAATGAAACTCTGAGAGCATAATAAATAATATGTCTTAATGCAAAAAATTTATAAACTCGGATCAAAACAGTAGGCGGTAGCAAAATTAAGTTAAGTGATTATTTAATATTGGAATAATAATTTAATGAAAAATGAGTGAAACCAGTCAACGAATCACTCCATATACTAATTAGCAGATATAATGATTTTCGGTATTCTACATACATACATAGTACAAGTACATATATGCCCAATAGTCGGTCAGTGTGTGGTTAAGTTTTTTATAAAATTTTGTCGAGACATTTTTTCTCTATACTTATTAACGTCAAAAGATCTTGCTGTCAGGCCCAGTCGAAATACTTTTAATATAATGATTAAGGCCTTTTCACTTGATAATTTCATTTTGGAATCAAGTATAAAAATAATTTGCTTAATCTATTAAATTAAGCCAATTTCATTTGAGTTAATTAATTTGATTTCGTACAAGTAAATTGTACTGATGAAACCGAGTAAGCCTTTGACTTACAATATAAGTTAATAAAATACCAATTTTTATTGTATTCCATTCGTTTTCTTTTAATAATTCATGTTGAATACTTCGCACGTTTTCTATTGCAAGGTTTTGTCAAGATCTGACAGTATTTAACCGTTTTTGATCCTTGCAAATTGAGAGAATATAAAAATTCATACTTTGATATGTAAGCGACGAAAGTTGTTGTAGTCAGGGGATTAATCTACTTGTAGTCTCATAAATTGTAAGTTATAAAGAACCGAAAAGATGGAATGTTGAGAATTGCAATTACGTGAACTCATTGTTGTATGTAATCCAACAACAAATTTTTTTAAACAGGTGTAAACATTTATAGTTTAATGATTTTACGATGCTTTATGACACGTTGTAAGTCCCCTATGTATGCTTTCTAAAATTATAGATAATAAACATTTCGAAATCTATTACACTTTTGAGTAATCCATTTAGCTATGGTTGACAAGAAATACAAGGTCTGTCGCAAAAGAAACAGAACTTTTTAAATATAACTGTTTCTGGTGGCGCCACCTATTGGTGGATATATGAAATAAAAAGCTTGATTTCTTGTCGTAAAAATTTTAAGACCATTGGATAACTACAATCGATGTTATCGATCAAAAAGTGACTGCAGCTTTTGCTCATCGGGCAAAGAGCAAATATATAATTTTGTTTTAAACTTGGGAAAACGTTTACTGAAACATTTCAAATGATGAAAAAAGTTTATGGTGATCAGTGCCTATCCCTTAGTAATGTGCATGAGTGGTTTAAGCGATTCCAAGAAGGTCGTGAGGACCACTGTGACGATCAGAAGTCGGTCGTCTTCAGAAGTCAGATGACTGTTTTTACGATTCCGAGGGTATTGTACACCGAGAGTTCGTCCCACCTGGCCAAACAGTTAATGCTGTGTTTTACCTTGGTGTTATGTAGCGTCTTTTGTCACGCATTCATCGTGCTCGACCACAATACCATGAGGCAGGGTCCTGGCGCCTGTTGCACTATAATGCGCCGTGTCATCGGTCGACGCTTGTCACTGATTTTTTGACAAAAAACTCCATATTAACCATTAATCACTCACCCTCCTCATTTGATCTGGCACCCTGTGATTTTTACCTATTTAGAAAACTACATTTGCCCATGAAAGGCCACTGGTTTCAGGACATTTCAGCTATCCAAAAGGCGACGACCGATATTCTCAAGAGCATTCCGAAAAATGACCTTAAGCACTCATTTGAAATGCTAATTGACCGGGCTAAACGCTGCATCGAAGCACAAGGAAACTACTTTGAATAAAAATAATATAACTTTTGAAAAATATTAATTTTTTGTTGTTTTTTAACAGTCCTGTTTCTTTTGCGACAGACCTAGTATGTTCTCATTGCGTATCTCATCAGAGGAAAATTATTTATTTAACCGAAAGGTAAGTTATATTTTACGTTACTGTGTTATAAATCAAAAATTTTCTTTATTATAGGAAATTACTTCTAAGTTGACTGTGCTATTAGAATGGCTCTTTTCAAGCATAAAATATACATCAAATGCCGTTTGCAGAAATTCCAGTTTTTGGTTCCAAGAGAAACTCTTAAAAGCAATTCGCTTTTCTCATTTCTATTGAAATAGCATTTTTGCAGCATTTTAATTCCAAACCATTGATTACAATCCTTACATTTTATTGATCAAATGGTCGCTTTGTTTGTTGCTTTAATTATTGGATTACCAAAATAACTTTGCAGGTATTTCAAAGAAAAGTTCAACCTTTTATTTCATTTGCATCAATGACCCAGAAATAATATTTTATGATTCGATTGTGCTTGTAAAAATATAACAAGCTATATATAATTCACCAGCGATAGTGAATTTTTAAAAAGTGTGTGTCTCTCCGCCGCTAATGTTAGGAGATATTCCAGATTGATCAAACTTGTGAAGGAAGAATTTTTTTGACAACATCTTCTGGGCGATTTTCAACAAAAGCCGTCCATGTAAGTAACCATTTTGAGTTCCATACGACATACGAGCTTAAATACAGCATCAATGATCTATCCTATTCTAATAATAATGTAGTATTGCGCCTAAATTGGTTAAAAGCGACTGAATACTACCCCTAGTGTCCATATACGTATTACAAATAATATTATAAAATTACTCTCATTAAAATATCATTTAATTAAAAATTGAAATGCCGTCCCACAGTTCCCTTATACGGAGTTGCTGATGAGTGCTCTCAGAGGGCAGGATTGCAAGTTGAGTAGAAAATGGTTCGGCTGTCTGATGTGATAGCAGCCTCTCGTCGTCGAACCTTCCTTGTGTTTGATGATCAATCTGGTTGGTGGCTTTCTCGGGAGACAGCCAGGTATCTAGGTTCAGTTACGCTCGAACTTAGCCCTACCCTGCTGTTTTAATACAAAGTTTGGCCAACAATTGCAAATGTTTCCCCGATTTTGGAGTCAGGGAGCTAACTGCGACCAATTTGGAATGTTTAATATTCTTTTTTTTAAATAGTCTGCATTCTGAAATATGATGTAAAGGATTTTGCGTTCTGAATGTGAAATAAATAGGGTTACCATATCGGTAACAGTCAAAATCAGTCCCGTTGCATATGTACCCGTCCAACAAGAATATTAATTAAATTTGGTCACCAAATCAGTGCCGAAGGTCAAAATCACGGAATTCCTTGACAAATCAGGGAATATGGTAACTCTAGAAATAAAGAAAGAGCTAAACATTGAAGATGACCGTTTAAACTTAATATATTTTTTGATTAGCGCGGCAAAAACCCACAGTCATTCTTAAAAGGAAATCAGGAGGAGTTGATAGAGTTTTCATTCTTGTCTCACTTTTTCTGCATCAATAGGTTTGCGTTTTTGTGACTTCTTTATTTATGTAAGTAGGAAATTGTATGCAATTCCTAGGAGTTGACAGTCAGAATTTCCATTTATATTGCTTAATATGACACTCTTAATTGCATTTTCACATTTTCCACACAATTAGTATTGCAAGAATGGAGATATAACCGCAAACCCACAGTTCACTCAACCAATTACATCTGCCTTTATTGCATGTGGGCGACTCTTCTGTGCCTTAATAAAGAACATTACCAAATTAAACCGCTTAGTAACATTCGAATTGCTCATTTTAAATGGTATGTATGTATGTATATACATACTTGTATATATTTTCAGAAAGGGTATAGCCGAATAAAAAAAAAACGGAATGCAGGCCGAAATACGTAAGTGGAGAGACTTTGTCGTGCTGGGAAAGAAAATATTTCGGAAATCTCTGCAAAATTTCCTGAAATACATAGATGGAAATCCGCTGATTCCATTGAGATCATACTTTGAACTGAGTCAAAAATGAAAAAGGCGGGAAGTCACCAAGAAGTAGTTATAAAATGCACCGAGAGAAATGACAACAGTTATGTTAACAATCTTCAGCTGTTAATGTGAGAAATCGTTGAATTAACTGATATCTGTTAATATAACTAAAGTAATGGGTTAGTTAATGAAAATGTCATTTTCCATTCAACGAAATGATCAGTTAAACTTTCTGTTATTTCAACAGATCATATTAGGTCTACAATATTCTCTATAGAGCTTCAGAGGTGAGCCCCGCCACCATATCAAAATCGTGCTTGGCTGGATCGACTTCACCGGGGCCCGAAATATGGTTATCTGTAGTGCTAGATTCCAGCATAAGAAAATTCATCAAGCCACCTGTCTGTCTCCGGGTCGAAAAAACACCAACCAGATCGATAATGTTTTGATAGATGTGCGTGCACTCCGAGGTCCTAACATCGACTCGGACCACTATCTTGTTACAGCCAAGATTCGCACACGCCTCTGTGCAGCAAAAACCGCACGTCAACAAACACAAGACGTCGAGAATCTGCAATCCCAACAGATAGCCGAACGATTTTCTACTAGACTTGCACTCCTGCTCTCTAAGAGCACTCATCAACAACTCGGTGTAACGGAACTGTGGGACGGCATTTTAATCTCCTTACGTACACCTGCAACCGAAACCCTTGGTTTTCGGAAAATGTAAAAGAGCGACTAGGCTCGCACGCCACTGTTGACAGTCATAACTTTGAAGTGGTAGATAATTTTGTCTATCTTGAAACGAGTATAAACACCAACTCTTGCCAACAGGTGCTACTTCGGATTGAGTTGGCAATTGAGAAGCAAAGTCTTCTCTCGACGAACAAAAACCAAACTCTATAAGTCACTCATTATTCCCGAGTTTTCGAAGGAAAGGACCTGTGATCATAGTTGGATTCAGTAGAGGGCATCTCTAGCTAACGAACGAGCGGTTGGTTGTCTCCGAGTATCTGGAGATAAATATTTTCGCGCGACGTATTTCTGTGAGTGGTGCAGATGTACGCGATTAAGTTCTGTGTGATCAAGCAGGCTTATCAAGATGTTGATTTAACAAGAAGTGGTGTGCTAAGAAAATTTGAACATGTATGAAAGTGACCCCCAAATTCTCATTAACGTAATAACAAGTCCCCCCGGACTTTTTTGTTTCCTTGTCTGAAATGGCTGATGTAAGGCAAGCATTTTGAGACTACAGAGGGGATCCAAGCAGCAATCAACGTCTATTTTGCAATAACGATAAGCCAAATTTCAATTCAATGGCTCCGCTTTTAAAGTCCCTAACATAGAGGCAATAAATACTTGTATTATTGAGTATTTTAAGTAAGAGTATTTTATTCATTTCATTAATACCCTCAATTCTGTTTTTTAGTTTAATTTATCTACTCATGTTATTGTAATTCAATTATTTTAGAATTCTAATACGCATCCTAGTTTTTCATTAGTCTGTAAGAATCATTGTTCATAGACTTTACTAAATAAATAAATAAATAAATAAATTATATTTTTAAATAATTTATTGCCACTGAGTTGTACTCCACTTGCTCAAGCCTTTGTTTCGATGCTTGTAAAAAAGGCAGTAAAAAGCCTATGAGGCGAATCACTTCATTTCATTTTCTACTCAAACAAACTTCTTTGCAATTATATTAATTAATGCACTGGTTTTCTCTTATATATTAATTATATTTTAATTATATACTACATAACTAAATACAACGAGGACTCATAATCACAAAGTTGAATAAAGAGCATACTCTCATTCCGCCATTCAAATCTGCATACAATGTATATAAGCATTTGAATAGGGTTGATGTAGACTGTACAGTGATGTGTTCTGTAGTCAGTGTTGCCAAAGAAAGTCATTATGTAATTTTTTTGAAATATTTTACAATTCGTTTGGAGAGGAATTTAACAAAAGCAAGTTCCCAAAATTAGCTTAAATTAATAAAATGTATGATTGCCTGTTATTGTTATATTTGCTAATCCGGTAATTTACCAACTTATATATTATTTACTAATTCACTGTGCTCATTCTCATATAAAAGTATTATTGATGGAAGGTAGTTTCTTATTATTTTATTTGAAAAGCCGTAATATTTTAATACAGATAGTCCCAAATCGTTTGTTAGCTATAACCTCCCAAATAGAGTGAACTATTCCACACGCATTCTTGATGGTTGGAGGCACTGATGTTCTCTACTGCTTTATTGCTTCTGCGAATATTTTTCCAAAAGGAAAAATATATATACTAGTTTCAGCAATTTTAGTGCATGAAAGCGAGTTTAAATAGCAGCAAAAATGGTGCAACAGTGCTACATACTGACAAATGCTTATTTCATAGCTGTTAGCTTTTGGGTTCTTTTGCGGTTCTCAAACATCTGAATAGAAGCAACCGGGCGCACAATTATTAGCAAACATATTTTTTTTTGTACACACACAGGAGCCGCTATTTGCACAAAATTAAATTACTTTGCAAATTTATACTGGACTGAAAGTACTGCAGTTGATAATAAAAATATATTGTCGTTCGATACTCAGCTCCAAAGATCTATACATTTCTTGCCACATGCTCTGCTAGAAGACTTTTAAAAAAATTATTTGTACTTATTTTTTGTATATTATTCCAAGTAATCGCTTTTGCTAATCCCTTATATTGATGACGATAAATGAAATGGATTAGTGTTAAAAAATCTTAGCGAAACTTGCCACGGACCATCTTCATACACATATTATCTAACCACGTATACTTTCTGACATGGGCACTGCTTCTGAAACTTATAGTCCGTATAATAGAACCTTTCACTTTCATCGATTCGGAAATTCTGCACGGGAATATTCATTATGAGAACACTTTAAAAATCTGATCACTAGCAATATTTTATACTTTCGCAACATGTAGCAAAGCATAATACTCGTAATTATTATACAAAGTTTTTATACTTACGAATTTCAGATCAAACTTCTGGTGTACGTGTGATTGTTCTGCCTTTCTTACTTATTGGGCCCTTCAATCCCCCTCGGGGATTTGCTATTTTGACGTGATGATAGGGCTCAGTAGATATACTTGTATCAAGCGTTTTGCTATTTAAATGTGCAAGGATGGAAAACATTAAATCGTTAAGAAGGCAAGGGGAAACCACTGAAGTATACTTCCCAGCATATCATATGATAATTACAGTACAACCAAAACAATGGCCCGCAGTCTCCGGCAAATCGAGAGTGATAAGAATTCCCGGAGGTAAAACAAAACAAACTTTAAACATCGGAACATGGCAGTTTATACCAGTCTAGAAAACTAGACAATACGATTTTAGAAATGGATAAACTATACATCGATTTACTTGGCATAAGTGAAACATGGTGGCCAAACTGTGGAGAATTTATTTCTGAAAATACAAAGTGCTTTTGAAGTGATGGCAAAATACATAGAAATTTTATATGATGAACTAGAAGAACTTATGCGATTAACAAAACCATATGAAGTAAATAGGCAATTTTAATGCAAAAGTTGAATGAGAAAAAATCGAAGCAGTCGCAGGCCAATACGGCTAAGGTGATAGAAATGAGAGATACAGACTAATTCAATTCTGTCAAGAGCACAAACTTATAATTTCGAATAAATGAGCCTGCCTCCAAGAAGACTTTATACATGGAACTCTTCATCGGACGCCTCTGATAATATCATCTGAAATTACATTACATCCTGATAAATAATCGCTTCTGTTCCTCAACAAAAAAGGTCATTACCTATTCAGGAGCGGATGTACTTTTGGATCACAACTTACTACTGCACAAATTGCATAAGAGGCTGACCGTTATTAAAAAAGTAAGCCTAAAATGAAGCTAAATCTGGATAAATTGTAAAATAAAAGTGTGTAACGCCTACTTGAAAGGGAATTAATGAGAAAACAAGAAAAAACGTTAAATTCGGCTGCACAGAGGCTAACAAACCCTTCAAAGGTGCATTTCTTTTAGTAACTATGCGTTCAGTTTTTATGGAAGCTATATACTATAGTAATCCGATCTGTATAATTTTTTCTGAGATTATATTATTACCTTAAACGGTAAACCATGTCAAATTTCGGGCAGATACCACGTCAAATGCAAAAGTTTTCCATACCAGCACTAGGCCCCGATCATTCAGTTTGTATAGCAGCTATATGATATTGGAAGCCGATCTGAACAATTTCTTCGTATATTACATGATTATCGTAGCAAATAACATGTGCCAACTTTTGTGAAGATACATTGTCAAATGTGAATGTTTTTCATACAAGAACTTGATTCCGATGGTTTAGTTTGTATGGCAGCTGTATGTTATATTGGCCCGGTATCGGCAGTTCCGACAAATCAGCAGCTTCTTGAAGAGAAAATGACGTTTGCAAAATTTCAAAACGAAATCTAAAAAACTGTGGGACTAGTTCGTATATACATATATACAGACATGTCCGTCTGTCATGGACTAAAATGGCTAAATCGATTTAGCTCAACATACTGATCATCTATATATACACTTTATAGGGTCTCCAACGCTTCCTCCTGGGTGTTATAAACTTCGTGGCAAACTTAATATACCCTGTTCAAGGTACAATAAATACAAGGGTTTCCAAAGTAAACAGGCCGGTATGGCCGCCAGTATGTAAGTAGGCGTGGTTGTTGTCCGATTTCGTCCATTTTCACAATGTGACATACAAATGTAAGGAGAAAGGCGCGCACTAAAGTTTGTCGAAATTTGGTTGGGGCCCGAGATGTGGGACTTCATTAAAAAAATGGGCGGTGCCACCCCCATTGTCCAATTTTCATACGGGCTGCTATAAATTGATTTATCGCCCTTTCAGTAGTTTTAACAGAACCGTTATATGGGGAGTATGCAGAGTTAATCTCCGATCCATCGATTTTCACTTTGTAGGTAGAAGTTTTTTTTAATATTTGTACTCAGGTTGTTGTAGCTTAAGTGGTTTAGGAGATATGTATATTAAACTTGTTAGAGGGCGGGGCCATGCCAACTTTTCAAACAATTTTTACTCAGTAGTGCCTCTTGCTACGTGGATCCTCTGTACCAAAAGTAATGTCGATTTGTGGGCGTGGCAGTGGTCATATTACGCCCATCTAAGAATTTGAAATTTTTCTGTACTAAGAAACCCACATACCAAGTTTTATCGAGATATCTCAAATTTTCTCAAGTTACGGCTTGCACGGATGGACGGACGGACATACAGACAGTCAACCGGATTTCAACTTTTCTCCTTATCATCGTTTCATCCTGATCATTTATATATATGTATATAACCCTATGTCTATCTCGCTTAGTTTTAGGTGATACGTGATAGATTAACTCATCATAGAAGAAATTAATTGAGTCTTTAACGATAAAGCTCCATCAAGGACATACAAGACAAATAAATATTAACAAAATACGAAAGCGGTGCTTCGAAGCACGTCTGTGACTGTATGGATGTTTCACACCCGAACTCAACAAAAGCTGCTCGCGCCCAAAGCATTTTCAGGCAAATGATTACCTGTTTTTGTTTGGAAAAATTGAACATGTCGCAACCATACTACTAGAACTACGCTGAATAGTAAAATCTGAGTAGTGCACAACCATTCTCTGCCAGTCGCCTTTTAAGAAATCAAAAAACCTAACCACCGAAGACGGATCACTCTTCACTTCGACTAAAACAACTGCATTTTTGAACATCCATTTGATGAGTCATCCACAGAAGAGTCCTGGCTTAGCACTGAATGACTTCTTTTTATTATCATATGAAAAAATTGAATTAAGAGGTCAATGTATTTCGACACCTGAAGACGCGGTTGATGCGTTCTGAACGCAAGTTTTCGAGATACCTTAATCTGAGTGGAAAAACTTCTTCGAAAACCGACCATATAGGATTGGACTAAGTGTAGACGTGGTGAAATGAGTAAAAAGGTTGTTGCCGACGAAAACATGAAAAAAGTCCACAAAATAATTTTGAATGACAGTAGAGTGCAGTTTTTTGAGATAGCAGGAGCTCTTAAGATATCAACTGAATGTGTACATCATATCATTCACGAATATTTGGATATGAGAAAGGTGCTGTGCGAGCTCGTTTTTGACGAAAAACAACGACGATTTGATGCTACATAAAATTATCCTTAAATAGACAAAGAATCGGAATTCTTCATATTAGGAGTTTGAGGGTTGGACTTAGGTCACTTACTAACATATTCGGTATATGCTTTATTAGAACAGTGAAAAACATTTCAGCATTAACTAAGGTGCGCGACAAAATGATAAGGCCACTTCGTAGCTAGTACAGTATAAGTATATAGGAATTCCTTGAAAATAGTAACTATGTAAAAAAAATCTAAATCTAAATCTGAATGAGAGAGAAAAAAGTCGTTTTCGTAGGAGTTACGCACAATAAATTTACAGGAGGACGGGGCCTCGCCCATTAAAAAAAATTGGTTACATGTGCCCCTTTCTACTGCAATTATCTGTGCTCTAATTATAGCATTTTATAGCAGTATACATGTGGCACTCTATATGTTTTTCGCCATTAATGCGTTTTTTGTTCGGGGCAGTGATCTACGAACCCGTTCCCACTTTTTTACCTAGGAACACCTGTGTCAAATTTCATTAAGATATCTCAATTTTTACTCTCTTATCGCTTGCACGCGCGGATAGACAGACGGTTATTTATAGAAATATAACTCCATATGTAGCTCGATTAGTTTTAGGTGATATAAAAAACAATTGGTGAACAAATATACTATACTCTGTACCAACATATTTGAAGACTATAAAAATGCAGTTTCAGTCGGTGTGTGAGAGCCCACTTTATAGTGGAGACGAGTGATACGTCTTCGGCGTTTGGTTTTCTTTATTTCGAAGTCCAGTTATCGTATTTTTTTGACATTTCTCTAAACCAATCGACAGGGGCCTTTGTTTGAGGGATTGGCAAATTGTATGGGATAATAATAATTTCGTTATTCTAGTAGACTTTATACCAAATATATCGGTCAGTGTATGAGTTATTTTCAAAAAGTTGTTAGAAAACATATTCTCGAGTAGACCGTCTTCTGGCCCCAGCATACACAATATAGTGATTGCAGACTATCCAGCTGACTTTAAACCATTTCAGTTTTCACCATTTCTTCAATAAAGCACTCAACATCATTGCGAATCCACTCAATGAGAAAAGTAAATGAGTGACACAACAAGTTGAGTATTCCTATTACACTATTGAGTAAATACAGTTCACTTTATTGCGGAATGCTAGACAAAGAATTGGCTTTGTGCCAACAGTTAGCTCTGATTTCTGAAAATGCTCGTACGAGTTAATGCGGATAAAATCAAAAAGGCTTACTAGCACAAGCAGTGAACTAAGAAAGGTCAATTCCTGTCATAAAAAGTTAAATGTAAACAAGTACAAGTATGAAAGGCACATGAACTTAGCCATTTCTTTTCTTTCATATATATATACTTGTATAACTCATACACTGACCGACATATTCGAAATTCATTATATTTACATTTGTAGTATATGGGAGTTGGCGGTAGTATAGGCCCGATTTTATCAATTTTTGTCAGTTCCATATACTGGAATATAGAATTGTCAAGATAATATTATGTATCAAATTTCGGTTGAGTTGGTCCTGAGATATGGGTTTTCTCCTAAGCGTGAACGGTGTAAGGCCTATCGAGTTATTTATTTAATGCCCTCTTGTGCAATCTTCTTCTTCTTTACTGGCCTAGACACCGCTTTCGGCGTTATAGCTGAGTTAACAACAGCGCGCCAGTTGTTTCTTCTTCTCGCTACATGGCGCCCATTGGATATTCCAAGCGAAGTCAGGTTCTTCTCCATCTGGCTCTTCTAACAAAGTGAAGGTCTTCCTCTTCCTCCGCTTCCCCCGGCGGGCGGCGGGTTCTGCGTCGAATCTTTCAGAGCTGGAGTGTTTTCGATCATTCGGACAACATGACCTAACCAGCGTAGCCACCGTAGTCGCTGTCTTTTAATTCGCTGAACTATGTCAATGTCGTCGTATATCTCATACAGCTCAGCGTTCCATCGAATACGATATTCGCCGTGGACAACGCGCAAAGGACCATAAAAAATAGTTCGCTCCTTTCCGTTCTGGAAATTAAAAAAGTCCATGAAATTATATGAAAGATTGAATATGACCGTCACATAAGCAGCCATGACATCACCAAGGAACTTAACATTCATCATCAGAAGGGTTTGAAACATTTAAAAAAGGCTGGCTGCCGAAGAAACTCAATTTTTGGGTCCCACATGAATTTTTCTGTGAAAAATTTAATAGACAGTATTAACATCTGCGATTCTTTGCTGAAACGAAATTAATTCAAACCATTTTTGAAGCGAATGGTAACAGGATTACCTTATATTGTCAAAAGAATGCTCAATAATGTACGAAAGGTTCGAATAAAATTACTCAATCCATATTTAAGAAATAAATTCGAAAAAAAGTCACTTTTTTACCATGAAAACCTTACCCTCTCTGAAGTATACATATAGCGAGCTAGAATATTGTTTTATCATTTATCATTAATGTATGGATATTTGTTGGAAGACTGTCGTACCTTTTGTATCTTACATCTTGAATTTCATTAATATACTTACATACATATATTGACCAATATATAAGGCGTTAAGTCAACCGGAAATTGAAATTCTTGATATTACCGTGAATGGTTTACAATTACATTTGGTATTTTATTAACATAAGTGTATTATATATATTTATATATTTTTTTAAATCCTAATTAAAGTAAATTAAATTAAATTATTAAAGTTAAATTTAATATATTCGATATATGAGGAAAATTTAAACTATATAACCGAAAATCATTAGGAATATGGCGGTTTGACCAAGATTAGAACTAATTTTATTCATATCCAGTGTTAAGCCACCTTACATTTAAGAAAACATGTCTACTTAGGCATACGTAAAATAATCCAGTTGATACATAAATTTTTTCTGGCAGCAATGTAAAGCGTTAATTTTTGCAATCACATCTGGAAACTTTTTTAAGCTTAGATATCGATCAGCTGATTACCAAACAAGTTTTGCGTGCCGTGGTGGTTAATTTACAATACTGAAGGAAAAGCAAAATGGCAAAAAAATATTTAAGGCGAAGCAACACCTTGCAACAGCAAAACATAAAAAGGCTACAGAGAAGTGAACACCCTCACAAGACCAAACTCTTCTGACGGAATGCCAGCCACAAAACAGAAACGCATTTGCTATGGATCTTTGTGAAATGTTCCTCGAAGCGAATATAGCTTTAAAAAAGGTCAGCAACGGAGTTACGTACCTCTTCTGTATAACAAAGAGCTAAAAACAAAAGCTGCCAATATTTATATTTCTATACCTGTAGGCGAGACAATAGACTCAGCGCAACGACTGGCCATAATCTTTATTTTGGGAGTATTGACAAGTGCTTGACATGAACGAACGAACGATTTTTTTATTCAATGTTGTAAGTGTTGATACTGCCAATGCTACCGCTGTTGTCGTCTTTGTTAACGACAGTCTGTCGTTACTTTGGCCAAGATCTCGCTGTAAAGTTAAACTTTATATTCAATTCAGGACATTCCTGTACTATCTATTTCCTCCGATTTCAATGCAGATATTCAGTATAACAAAGTCCTACTAATTGCTACGCTTGCATCATCATATATCCTGTCTGCTGTTAATGCTCTCTAAGTTATGTATCCTAAGATGATGCATTTCACTTGTCTCTCGCATGGCTTACATTGACTGGCAGAGTTTGTGCGGCCGCAGTTTTCAACTATAATATCAACGGTTTCATTTCAAACATGAAAATTGTAGTTTTAAAAAGAAAGTGTTGATTAAATATCTTGGAACATTTACCTTATTTAAATCCATTACGGCGCAATGAATTTCAACGCATTTTGTCTGATGTAGCTCAATCGCCAAGATCATGCATAACATTATTGTCCCATGAGTTGTCACACCGCTTAATTATGGTAGAGACCACGCTTATATAAAGCACAGCTATTCGAGCCTTAGAAATGTATTGTAAGACAAGCATATTTTGAAAAGCTTAATGCCATTCTCGGAGGAAATAACGAAATAAATGATATTTTGCAATAAGGAATATAAGCCACAGATTCACACGTGCGGAAACTTTCTCCAACGCAGCTGACTCTATTTTCATACTGCCACGTGTCATCTGCAGATGTCGAACGACGTTTCTCCGCATATGCAAGCATTTTAACTGAAAAATGGAAGTCTTTTGCATTTGGCAATTTAAAAGTATATTTAAGAGTTTATTGTAATCGTAATAACCTTTAAGAAGAAAAATAAATTTGACTATAGTATGTACATTGCAAAATAAAGTGCACCAGTGATTCATTTATAGATCGAAGGTGTGGGGGGGCGGACGGTCTGGGTTTTTCACTTTCGTAAAATCGATTTTTTTGTCTTATCTTATAGTTTAACATTTCAAGCATATGTCCTTAAAATTTTAAGTCGATAGAAGTAATATTCTTAAAGTTATCGTCTTATTAGTCTCCTGGCCTTTAACGCTCTTACTCTAACAGCTGAGGGCGGTCGGGATAGAAGTGCAGCTTTAGGCGTGTTTTTCTCAAAACTACTTCTTGAAAGTCCGTTTTCACTGTCATTTCAAAACTACTTGATCGATTCATTTCAAACTTTGAACACATTGTGAACATATAAAATACCGCCCCCCAACGTTTATTAAATAATTTTGTTTTTTCACCCACAAAATGGCGGAATTTTTAGTGGAAAATAACAGTTTGCACTTTAGATGGCCGCCAAAAATTTTTGAATGCAAAAAAAATTGTCAGAAACCGTTGGGGGGAAGATTTGATTGTAGTTAAACTAATTTTTCTTTATTTTTTATTTTCGCATAATTTCCAGCCGAGTTATGGTGAACACCGCAAAGGCCTTTTTTCTCAAGTGTTTCTGGGAGAATATCTGTTACCGCCTTATGCCTTAATATTTCTGCATAAAAAAATTACCTTACATTGTCAAAAGTGTGCTCTATAATGTACAAAAGGTCCGAATAAAATTACTCAAACCAGATTTGAGAAATAAATTGACAAAAAAGTCTTTTTTTACCTTGAAAACCCTAAACCACCCCCCTTAAGTAAACAAAATAAAAACGCATTTAAAATACATATTCCAACTTTCTTTTTTTTTTGCATATTTTAATGCATAATTTTGCGTTTTTTGATCTATTATAAGCATCTACATATGTATATAAGATCTAAATATCCGCACTGGTAATTACAAAGTGCATACGTTGAACATAACCCACAAATTACCATTTAAAAAGCGATGGTAAATCGTAATTTGCGCCTAGCTTCGTAAAATAATGGACCATCAATAGGTTATTTTTCGAAAGTTGCCCTTAAAGCAGGGTAGATATAGGGCAGTGCGCTCAGCTAGCTTTTGCTTCGGTTATTCAATTGTTCTCTTTTTCATTCTCGTACACTATTTTTTTTGCTCCAACAGAGCCGTGCTCAGAGTCAGCAATTTTACATTATTGTGCTTCAGCTTTTGCTATTACATATATAGGATAACATGGCAAGCGCTTTACTGTGCATTAGCGCGTGATAACGATGCCATGGTTATGTACATACAAACCGCTACGGCAACGATATGCCTATGCTTCATGGCCGACTGACAGCAACTGTCTTTTTTTGTCCTTAATGAAGGTTGGAATCCTTTAAAAGGCTAATATAAAATTTATATCGAAAATTTGCCCTTTTAACACCATGAAATGCTTTAGACTGTTTTTTATTTGTTTAAACTGTCAACATTTGTCCACTTATACTTGCGTCAAGCCATTTCTTAGATGCTTATATAAGCTCGTAAATATTTCCAAATGTGGATGCACCACCATTATTATTTCCAAACTGCAAACCTATGTATGATTCTGCATCAGTATATTTACCAAAAGATCTACCTTTAGCTTTAATTATTCTTTGAAGATAGTATCTGAAGATGCAGATGTCAATTATTAGTCCAACTGTGAAGATGAAGTCCTGCAAATTGCGACGATAACTTATGTTCCGGTCCATCTGAACTTAAACTTTTGTGATTTAATACTATATCTTGTCCAGTTTTCGAAAGCTTAAAGTATCCCATGAGATGTTCATTTCGATGAAGCTCATATTCAGATGTTTGCTTTTCCAATTTTTGTCTTTTGGAACACACATACATATACATATGTCTAGTATCAACCATAAATCTTCCAAATTCTCGCTGCCCCACATACTAGCACGTGAACATTCATGTGAAACTATGGGGCGTAAATTGACAAGCACATGAATCAAACATGGACTACATACGGAACACTAACAAAAATGGAAAATTATAAACACCGTTAGGTACCCATTGAGCATGTAAGGCCATTATACGCATGTGTGAGTGTAGATATATGGAATAGGGATAATTTTGACATGGGTATTCTGAAATGTGTTATCGACACAAAATGAAAAACCTTGTGTCATACTCGTACAACTTGCAAGGATCAATGTTGGGGAACTACCTTTAGGTTGCGGAGTAATTTTATATTAAAACAAGTAAGTAAGGACTAAGTATGGGCGCAACTGAAAATTTTATACCCTTGCAACTTCTAAGAACCAAAGCCAGGGAAATATCTTAAGGTTCAAAGCGACAACCAGAGGATCAGTATCCAAGCAAATATACGTATATACATACTTGTATATATCGATAACTACATATATGTATATAACTCATACACTGACCGGCATATTCGACAAAAGCTATGTTACAAAAACGAAAATCATTACACGTATGTAGTATATGGGAGCTGGGGATTTTATTTATTAACCATTATCATGCCACTCAATAATAAATAAATGTTCCTTGAGATTGATTAATGTACCTCATATACCATCGTCAATCATGTGGAGCAAAGTAACCAGGATATATGTTATATGGGAGTTAGGTTAAGTTTTCTCCCAATTTTGTCCATCTTAGCCAGAAAGATACACTTTTATGAATAAAACACGCTTTCACAACTTAACTCACATGTTGGCCTATAACATATATGCGGTATAAAGTCACCTGGAAGTTCGAAAATCATTGTGTTATGTATATGGAAGCTACGGGAAGTGTTGAAACGTTTGATCTCATTTTTGACACACAGGCATACCCACATTAGTATAATACTCGTATATAGTATATACATATGTCTCACATAATGACTGTTATTTGTGGTAAAAAGTCAACTATAGGTACTGGGTTCCAAATATTCGGCAGCTAGAGGCTAGGGGAATTATATTTTTGTAGAAAGGGAATTTATAATTGTGTTATATGAGAAGTAGGGCGGGTTTCAGTCCGATTTCGCATTTTCGTACTGTGACATAAAAATGTTAGTAGAATGTTACATACCGAATTCGCTTGAAATATGTATGTAGAGCAGGTCCTGAGATTGGCGATTTTACTTCAGAGTGGGCGGTGACACTGGCTCCAAGCATCAAGCCCTCTTATACCATCTCGGGAGTAAAATCCAATGTCTCTGGCGTATTTAGTTATTGATTTATGGCGCTTCTAGTAGTTTTTAACCGCACCGTTATATTGGGAGTGGGCGATTCCATCTATTTTCACACTGTCTGGAATAGTTCTTATAAAAATTGTCCTAACCGAATTTGACTGTTGTAGCTTTAGTGGGAGATATGTAAATTAATTCGAGGAGGGAGGGGATGGTTCGATTACGCCCATCTACGAACTCCGCCTTAATTTTCTGCGAAGGTCCGTGTTTACCCAGTTTCATTAAGATATCTTAATTTTTATTTAAGTTACAGCTTTCACTGACGGGCGGATAGACAGACAGTCACACGGATTTCAACACGTCTTGCTATCCTGATTATTTAGATATACATTAGTATATATATATATATCTATTTGGCTTAGTTTTAGGTGATTCTTGCTATACAAATGTTAGGTGAACAAAACTATTATATTATTGGCTCTCGATATATAATGTATATAAGTATAAAATTGCATGAACCATCTGGTTGACGTTTTACATCTTAAAGTATTTCCCGCGCTATGATTTATGCAAGTTGGTATTCGGTTTCACCCGAGCTTGGCCCTTCCTTACTTGCTTCTTATTGCTTGGAGTTGCCACTGATCGTAAAAGTTGAGATTTGTTTTGTTTTGACAGTCCCGCTACTTAAATATTTTATATTATTGTAGGTGTCACCGCTGTATTGCCTCCATTATACATGTGCTGGATTTTCAATAAAGGTACAACCTTTTATTTTATTTGTATCACCTACCTTGTATTCACCTTCTGTAATTGGTTTTCGATGGCTGAAAATATTTGTCTCATCCAATACACAATTTTCATGCGAAGGTTCCTAATAAAATATTTTAATCAATTCATGAAATTCCAAATACTTACTCAATCATTGTCGTCATTTATGTACATAAATAAATACACAGACATGCGTGGTGTGACGAATTGAGTTGTCAATGGTTGCAATACGAGTATTTGACCTATCGACGGCAACTCAAGACAAAATGAATTCTATTGCGTGCAAAGAACGTATTAAATACAAGGTGCGTTCCAAAGTAAACAAGACAAATGGCTTTTTCGGCAAAATCAACTTATTTTATTCAAAATAGTCTCCTTCTGCTTCAATATAGCTTTTTGCACGGTCCAAAAGCATGCCGAACGAGTGGTTTAGGTCGTTGGCCGGTATGACCGCCAGTATGCCGCTGCAAGGCTTTTGAGTGGCCTCTATGTCTGCATAACGCTTTCCTTTCATGGGCAAATGCATTTTTCCGAAAACGAAGAAGTCGCACGGTGCCATATTAGGTGAATACGGGGAGCGGTTAATGGTTAAAATGTGACTTTTGGTCAAATAACCGGTCACAAGCGTCGATCGAATGTTGGATTCTGAGCAATTTTTGGTCGTCAGTCAATTTGTGCGGATGAAACCGTGCACACACCATTTGTACCCCCAATTGTTCGGTCAAAATGCGATAAATCGACGTTTTGGAAATGATCAATTCCATTTCCATGAATTTCAATGATGGTTTAGGCTAATTTTTGATGAATTCACGCACAGTTTCAATGGAATTTTCGGTGATCACGGATTTTGATTGATCCACATGTTGATCGTCATTTATGTCCTCACGACCACTTGGAAAACGTTGAAACCGCTCGTGCACTCTGCTATGGGATAGTCAATCATTGTCATAAACTTGTTTCATCAATTGAAACGTTTCGGTAAAATTTTTACCAATTTTAAAACAAAATTTAATGTTGGCTCTTTGTTCGAAGCTCCTTTTCGCACCGATAATACAAACATACTGACACTTAAAACGCAATAACTTCACTTCCAATCAATGAAATGTCATGAAATTTTCACTGGACAATCGATAAAGATAGCAGATCGCACCAGTCGATATATAGATGGCGCTGGATTTAAAAAGTCCTGTTTACTTTGAAATGCACCTTGTATATTGGATAGTCGAAACAGTCTCTTCGTATTTGTCAATATACAAGTATGTCGTTCCAGTTGTATATCTCCAGTGCAGCGGATACCAATCACATTGTGTCATACCATATAGTGTAGGAAAAGTGAGATTTTAAGTTTCATTTAACCTTAATTTCGGGGAAGTTGAAAAAAAGTTACAGCTGTTATGAAATTAGTGAAAATAATAAAGAATTTCGATATATTTTGAAATTTGTGAAGTTTATGGAGCAAAGAATCGCAAATGTTAATTCGGTCCATTAAAGTTTTCAGAGACAATTCATGTGGTACTCAAACATCAAGCTTCTTTTTGTAGCCAGGCATTCTAAACCACTTGATGATGAATGTTAAGTTCTTTAGCGATGTCATGGCTTATCATCGAAGGCCTTTTCCAACATTCTCAACGGCACCAGAAATTTGATTCTGCACACAAAATTTAATGGATCTTCTTTGTTGAATAACTCCACTCATCATAAAAATCGCCGAATGCATTTTATCATTTTATGTAGTTCAGAAAGGCAAGTGTATACTAAACACTATTGATTATTTCGATGTGAACTTAGACACAGATGTCATACCAACATAGAAAAAAAATTTAAACTAATGGGCTTTCGACGGAATTTTGATTAAAAAATCTTACTATTTTTTGGCCATAGTAGGATGCAAGTCACTGTCATTAAAGGATTTTAATGATAATAAAACAGAGTTACACATATATTATTTATAAATTATCTAACTGGGCAAAAAATATTATATTTTATGTAGTCAGTTGAAATTATGCACTTGGTAAACTTTGTAGTATGTTTAGAGAAATCGGTCCTAACCACAATATTCTGAAATCCTTGCTTGAGAAAGAAAAAATAATTTATATTAGTACAATAACTCATAAGTAGTCGCCTATTAGTTCTATAAAAGGGAGTATGCTTCCTTATATGTCATAATATATTCTTGTCCTTGTGGACATATGTATATGAATAGATTTGTTAGCTTATTTTGAATGCTTACGAGGCAATCTAGAATGTCATTTAGGTAAGGCGACGTTTATGAGTTATGAGATCACGTTGCGTTGAAATGCTATTTGCAATATTTACGGTTATGTGCACCATATACTTACTTGCCAAATGTATGAAAAAACATGAATATATTAGATGAGATGTGTGGCTTTTGGAAAAAATGTGACAAAATAAATGTGGATTTTGTTAGATAGGTTGAATGGTAAACACATAAGCCATGTTAAATGTTAAAAAGCAAAAAAGAAGAATACTGCGTGTTAGGTGTGGTTATCTACTAACTCTAGTTTTCAAAGTTCACTAGTAATTTTGCGCTGATGAAGCAGTAACCGATTTTCAGGTCTCATGTTTAAATCTTTGAATGGTTTTATTAATATACTATCAGTTATGGGAGGCTGAAGGTTTTACAAAAGAATAATTAACCATTCACAAAACTGTAGAAACGGTAAGAAGAGTCATAGAGTTTTATTTAAACTTAATCAGTCAGAATGGTTTGTTAATCTAAATGTCTCTAATCTGAATAGGCAACATATTAATAAATTTCTCCTATTTCACTTTCAGGGCTAACAAACTTAAATATCCATAGCTTGTCAAAGCAATGTTTTCTCGAATTTAGTGTAAAAGAGCATGATGAACCCAAATGGTCTATATACAGTCCGTTTTCTAAATTCCACTATAAGAGAACTTTGTATTACAGTTTAACTGAACGGCATGTTGTACAATAATGCATATACATATGTATGTGTGTACCATAAAAGTGGAAAAACAGTAGAAACTTTTATAAGTAACTTATTAGCACACAGCTTAGCATTTTAGTCTTTCAAGCTTTAATGATATCATAAAATTAAAATCTCCGGTTAATGCAATCACACACAAATAATCAACAAATGTTCATATATTTTCAGCTTACATATGTACATCCGAGCCGGGAGTATTAAACATATACACAATTTCGATGAACGTGCTTACATGTGTATGTTTTACATTCTGAACTACGCTCCAAAATTATGAATAACTAATGACAGTTTAATGAATACACAGCGGTAAAACTAAATGCTATTGTTGACTAATTGGTTTCAAATGATTCGAAATATTTCGTGGGAATACAAAAATTCAATGAAAAAATTTATAGGCTTGGTATAATTTTGTAAAGCATAACATATCGCTTGCAGTTTAATGGATAATATAAAATTATGCCGGATTATTGGATTAAAGGTCTTAAAAGTATTCGAAATGCTCTAAAAGAAGAAAACATGTTTACTTTGGCCTTCATAGATGCATTTTTATGGCAATAATTTGTATAATCACATATGAAAAGGCCAATCAACCAAAAGTAAATATCTTGCAAGCTTTTTTTAAATATTTTTTTAATACATGTAAAGAACGGTTAAATTATGATTACTTAATGGTAAAAAAATATCCTTTAAGAAGTTTTTATTTGTATATCTATCTTGATTTTGATCGGTCAATTTGTATGGCAGCTATATGATACAGCGGTTCAATCTGAACAATTCATAATTTTTATCGACCAATTACAAATGTGCAATTTCTTGCGAAGAAAAGTTCGTGTGCAAATCTTCAGATCAATATTTCAAACCTTATGCCGGTATTCTGCTTGTCACGATTGTCTCATGTCTATAGTATACTACTATACTGTATCTGCCAGAATACCAAAATGAGACTCCAGACTAACAGAATCACTAAATTACGATTGTGACAATTAGAGACATGAGACAATCGTGACAAGCAGAATACCGGCATTAGATTCCCTAAGTTCATCATTTCTGCCTTCCGCCGAAATGCAGCAATCACAACAGATTGTCGTACAATTTTCTACTCGACTTGCACTCCTGCTCTCTGAGAGCACTCGTCAACAACTTGGTATAAGGGAACTGTAGGGCGGCATTTCAAACTCCTTACATATAGCTGCAACCGAAACTATTGGTCTTCGGAAAATACAAACGAAACTTCCGTGGTATAATATATCCAGCGTATTGTGTGAAAGATTAAAGTCCACCCTCATCAAACTATTTGGACCTTATCAGTGTGGCTTTAGACCTGGCAAATCAACAACCAACCAGATCATCACCGTGCGCCAAATTTTGGAAAAGAGCCGTGAAAGGAGAATCGATACACAACACAAAACCTCTAGATGACACCTTATCTTCTAAAAGGAGTTGACTTCATGACGCGATGTCTAAATTTGGTATCCCCGCAAAACTAATACGGCTGTGTAAACCGACGTTGAGCAATACCAAAAGATCCATCAGGATCGGAAAAGACTTCTTCGAGCCGTTCGATACCAAACGAGGTTTCAGACAAGGCGACTCCTTATCGTGCCACGTCTTCAATCTGCTGCTTTAGAAAATAATTCGAGTTTTTATAAGAGTGTACAGCTGCTGGCGTATGCCGCTTATATTGACATCATTGGCCTCAATACCCACTCCGTTCGTTCTGCTTTCTCAAGACAAAACAATTGGGTCTGGCAGTGAACGAGCGCAAGACGAAATATCTCTTGCCATCACAACAACAGTCGTTGCACTGGCGATTTGGCTCCCACGTCACTGTTGACAACGTCTGATTGTGTTTAACGTGGGATCCTGCTGTTCCAGGGGCTACTGCTCCCCGTGGTACCAGGTTAAAGTCTTTGGTATGACCTTGTAGCCAAAGCTACGACCAGTTGAGCTTCCATACTGCTCTGGAATGGTGGCCAGGATCTCAGTCGCCTCTTATGGCAGGCATGCCTTACCGCGGTATATTCGGTTTCCCCCTCGAACCCTGAGGGGGTCCCTCCGTACCCGTAGGGGGAGTCACTGTTGACAGTCGTGACTCGAAGTCGTAGATAATTTCAATTATCTTGGAAGCAGCCTTAACACCAACAAACACGTGAGCCTCGAAATCCAAAGCCGAAACACTCTTGCCAACAGGTGCTACTTTGGACTGGGTAGGCAATTGAAAAGTAAAGTCCTCTCTCGACCAAAAAAGACCAAACTCTATAAGTCCACATCATTCCCGTCCTGTTATATGGTGCAGAGGTTTGGACGATGACAACAACTGATGAGTCGTAGTGACGAGTTTTTAAGAGAAAAGTTCTGCGAAAGATTTGATGTTGCTTTGCGCGTTGGCCATGGCAAATATCGCAGTCGATGAAACGAGGAGCTGTATAAGATATGCAACGACATTGACATACCTGTAGTTCAGTGAATAAAGACACAGCGGTTGCGCTGGCTAGGTCATGTCGTACGTATGGACGAAAACACTCCAGCTCTGAAAGTAATCGACCAAGTACACGTCTATGTTAGATACTGAGGATCTCATATGCGCAAGTTGGGGGGTTGAAAGTTTATGAACCGTTATCCATTATTTTAGATGACACCTAGGATTCCTTATCTTCGTTGGTGCTTGATTTATATAGAGAAAAATGGCAATTTAAATGGAATTCAAACTGTGTTACAAGTGTATCGCAGGGAAGTTTGTATGCTGTTTGGTGGGACAACGTTCCGATTTTCCAACTATTTATCGATATTGGTACTGAAATACTCACCTTCATTTAAATAAGTTCAGGATTTCAAATAACTTATTCACTTGCCTTTTTTCAACTAACCTAAATGCTCTCCCACAATATGAGTGCAAAAAGCACTCAATGCGAACAGCAATATAAATTGAGTCACTGAGTTATCATAGTAAAGCAGTAAGTTTCATATTATAATCATATTATAATAGTGAATAATTTATACTACATGGTATTGTACATAATGCGGAGCCAACAGTTTGTGTGTTATTTGTGAGGATGTCAGTGTACGCGGATAGTGCTGTAGAGGTAGGGTGTCAAGTCAATTGTGAAAGGTCACACTTATAAGGTTAATGGTCAAAAGGGCGGAAATACTCATATTCTCAACGTCTTGTGACAAAAACATTCAAGGCTGAAGCAATCATTTTATGGTTGAACACGCAATAAAATTATGTTATTCTTATTTCATATGCAGTAAAACGAACGTTCAATAGCCTCCGAACTTAAAAAGCATAAAATGTTAGTTCAAACTGAAAATTGTGTAATCAATAAGTAACTAATTTTAGAAAAATCGAAAAGTATATAAATTTAAATCTATACACATATAAAAATGCAAGTCGTGTTGTTACAGTATTAATAACTCAAAAGCGGCTGAACCGATTTGGCTGAAAATTAGTGGTGAGGTTGCTTAGAAGCAGGAGACTGACTGATAATACTTTTTATTTCTTTATGCTAAAAGTTAATGTGGTTCATGAATAAAAAAATTATAATTCAAATCATAAGCATCACTTCGTGTAAGGATCATTTGATTATTTTGATATTTAAACAAAACTGTCAACCTGTTTACAGAATGCGAGTAAATGTTCTTATAACTTTTTTCATACTTGCAGATATCAAAGTAAAGATAATACTTCAATTTATTAAAAATATGAAGCAGAACGGCTATATTATCTATATGAAAATATATGATAAATTCTGATTACATGTCATTTTGACAGTCTTGCACTTATACACTTTGACCTAAATTTAACAAGTTTGTGAAAGGTTTGAATGGTTTGTCCATATACCTTAATTTTTAATTACGCTTTTTATACGTCTGGCCATACTTTAAACCAGTTTTTCACTAATTGACTGAGGTATATTTCTCCACTCCGTCTGTACCCGGCTCCACTGTTCGCCCATGTTAGAAGCCCGATTTCGATATCTGGCCAGCTGTTGCTTAATGTATGCCCATCACCTCTGGATTTTGTGATGGCCATTTGAAAGTTTTAACGTTTTGGTTTTGGAGAAAAGGGTCCAAACGCCGTATGTTTGGGATCTCTTTCTCGTTGGAAAATTATTCGTCCACGAAGTCAGGCAGCTGTGAACTTAGAATTGGCAAATACATCTCCTTATTCATTATTCAACTTATTCTAAACAAAATACCAAAAAGCCACCACGTGAAACAACCCCAAATCATCAAACTGCCGCCGCCGTATTTGACAGTTACGGAGTAAAATTAGTCGGACTTTTCAAAATCCTGAATACCAACTATATGAAACCCTAACTAACTGAGTCCCGTTTTCGTCAGATTTTATATATTTTAGGCACAAATGTATATTACTATCAAGTAAATATTTTCACGAATTACAATTCAACCATACGCACCCGGGTCAACATGTTCGGTATGTGGAAGCTTGAACAAGTCTGATCCAATTTAGACAATTTTTAGTCTTAAGATCACTTATCTCAAAGGCGCTAATGTGGAAAATTTTATGCGAATATTTTTACTAGTGCTTATTTTTGTACAGGAAAATTAAAGATTTATATGGAATTTAAATTAAATATGGGAAGTAGGCGTGGTTGTAGTCCGATTGAGCATACTTTCACAATGTAAGATCGGACCGTCCGGATAATGTTATGTATAGAATTAGGTTGAAATTTGGTAGGTCCGTCTATACAAGGTGATTTCCAAAGTAGTGAGTTTCCAGTGAGATTTCATGACATTTTATAGATTGGTTGCGTTTTAAGTGTCAGTATATTTGTGTTATCGGTGCGAAAATGAGCTTCGAACAAAGAGCCAACATTAAATTTTGTTTTAAAATTGGTAAAACTTTTACCGAAACATTTCAATTGATGAAACAAGTTTATGGCGATGATTGTCTGATTTTAAAGTGGTCGCGAGGACATAAATGACGATCAACATGTAGGCCAAACAAAATCCTTGATCACCGGAAATACCATCGAAACTGTGAATTCATCAAAAACCACCCGAAATCATCACTGAAATTAATGGAAATGGCATTGAACATCTCCAAAACATCGATTTATCACTTTTTGACCGAACATTTGGGCTTACGAAAGGTGTGTGCACAGTTTGTTCCGCACAAATTGACTGACGACCAAAAATTGCTCAGAATCCAACATTCGAAGGACACCTTGTGACCGATTATTTGACCAAAAATCACATTTCAACCATTAACCACTGCCCGTATTCACCTGATATGGCACCGTGCGACTTCTTCCTTTTCGGAAAAATGCATTTGCCCATGAAAGGAAAGCGTTATGCAGACGTAGAGACCATTCAAAAGGCTTGCACCGTCATACTGGCGGCCATACCGGCCAACGAGCTAAAACACTCGTTCGACATGCTTTGGACTGTGCAAAAGACTGCGGGCCCACTCTGATTTTTTCAACTGTTTAGGAGTACCCCTTTTTGTAACATCAACCCTCCTTTGGAGGAGCGTAGACTTTTGATGGCGAGGACGATGCCACTTTCACTTAAAAAAATTATCAATGTTAAATGCTCCTCTCTAATGCAATTCGTTGTGCTAAATAACCTCCTGTATATTATTAACGGTACTTTGTAGGCGTCGCAGCAGTTTGATTCATCTTCAATACTAATCCTCCTTTGGTTACAAAGTTTCACTACAATATTTGCTGGAAAACGTTTTGTGTCAAAAAGGATCCACATTTTAATGTCATGGGTTGCATGTTTAGGGTCATTGCCATGTTGAGACAAAAAGCCGTTTGTTTCCATACCCACATTTTCAGCACTGGAACGCAAATTCTCTTTGAGAATGGACAAATAAAGATGTGTTTGTCTATTGTGCCATCTATAAACATTGTGAAGGTATAAAATAATATTTTTTTCAGATGTGGTTGCTTATTTTCTTCTAGGCATATTTAATATAAACTGTAAGGCAGTAAAACACAAAATGAACTCAACTATAGAAATACTCCCAAGTGGTCAGCACTTCAGCGAAAGTAAACACGGTTATTGAATAAAGAATTCTCCTGAAAAAGCAAAATAATTTTGTGAGCAATTGTATACAGCATTTGTTCTAATTGACTAATTACGCATTTCCTAATACGCCATTTACATTTGATAACGGAAATATATGTACAATCAACCACGATATTTCTGCACAAAACAGACCTTTTTAGCTCTGCATACATTCCCCAGGTAATGAGCTTATACATATGAAAATATAGTATGAACATGTATTTTTCCACTTATGTGTGAACAAACCGCAGTGTAGTAAACACTATATCTAACCGAATAAAGGTGAAAACGAGTTTGTCGTTATAAGAATCCAAGGGATTCTTCTTCTTCTTCTTTGCTGGCGTACACACCGCTTACGCGATTATAGCCGAGTTAACAACAGCGCGCCAGCCGTTTCTTCTTTTCGCAGAAGATCCTTCTCCACCTGGTCTTTCTAACAGAGTAGAGATCTTCCTTTTCCTCTGCTTCCCCCGGCGAGTACTGCGTCGAATACTTTTAGAGCTGGAGTGTTTTCGTCCATAGGTGCGACATGACCTAGCCAGCGTAGCCGCTGTCTCTTAAATCGTTGAACTATGTCAATGTCGTCGTAAATTTCATACAGCTCATCGTTTCATCGAATGCGATATTCACCGTGGCCAACGCGTAAAGGACCATAAATCTGTCGCAGTACCTTATGACCAAAAATTGTTCAAATCTAACAAAAACTGTCCAAGCCCATAAGTACCGAATATTTGAAGCCCGGAGCCTATAGTTGACTTTTGATCGAAAATATGAATCAATGTGTGAGATATACAAGTATAATTGAAATTAAAGGATAATCCTTCTCTGATAATGGTATATCTGTATGTCAAAAATTGGTTGAATCGGACCAATGCTTCCATTAGCCCTCATATACTTAATACAAAGATTTTCGAATTTCCGGATGACAATGCACCACATATATCGGCCAATATGTGAGTTATCCCAATTAAAACAAGAGAGCGTGATTTACTCATAACAGTGTGTGTTTGTGCTTAAAATAGATAAATTTGAGCAAAAACTTAGCCTAGACCCTATATAACTAATATCAAGATTTTCGAACATCCATTGAACATCAAATATTTCCCTGGCTTTGATGCTTGACTTCTTTACTTGTTTATTTATGCATTTTTTTACTATCCTATCTTCTAAGTTGGTTCGAACTGGACACAGTGTGCTAAATTTTGCTAAATTCAGTAGTTTAGGAGTCCATATATAAAGATATATATCTATATATACATGTATACATGATCAGGATTACAAGACGAGTTGAAATCCTAGTATTGTCGATGATGATATGAAGGTCCATTAATATTTAGAAAAGTGGGCAAGACTCTGCTCCTTATGAGTTTTATGTACACATCTCAGAAATAGTGAAAGCTTTTTCAACAAAACCAGGACAAATGGTTTTGGCACCACCTTTGACAGTGGTACAATGGAAGAAATCGATATATCTATACATTGAAAACTACTGAGGGCGATAACTCACTAAATACGTACATCAGAAGCTGATATAGGATATAATATTTAGTGCCTCAAAATGGTTCAATGATAACTTAACAAGGCCTCAAAAACAGAATATTGGCAGCTGAGTGCCTATGGCTGAGTTTTTTAAAATAAAAAATAAAACCCAAAGAAAAGTTTTTCCTGCTAATAGTTTGTCCTGGTGTCAAAAGTTGGTAAAATCCGGTCGTTGGTTATCGTATACATAAGGATTTTCAAAGCTCCGGTTGAGGGTAAAGCGCCTACGTCGGACAATGTGTGTGATATTTAAAGGAAATCAAGTAGGCAGTAATCCTAAAAAATAATTTAACTGATTTGGTCTAGACCTTGACTTAAATCTCATATCCCTAATATGCTGATTTCCAATGACCTGGTTGAGTTTATATTATATAATATACCATATGTGATGGAATTTAAGCAATATATTTTAATGTTGTAATGAATCAAGTTTTATCTTTTTTTAGTTGGAAAAACTTCAAATTTAATGAGGAATGATTAATTTCATTCGAAAGAACATTCTTTGACATTTATTGTTTGAAGATTATCTCTTTCAAATGTTGGCCGCGTCGCGATATCTGAACGGTTGATATCGGATTACTATCACCTTTTTTCAGTAGACAAAATATCCGATTTTTTTCAATGTGTGTTTCGATTGGACTTTGGACAATAGTTTATAGCTGTTCTTATATGAAAAAAAGAACGCAAAACGTTTTCCCTTGAACGTAGTATAGTACTTAGTTACTATAAGAAATATACTAGTGTAAGGTGGCATCGGGGCAGCCGGAATTAAATTTGTTTCTTCATTAAAACCTAAAACAACCACACCGAATATGTGAAGACGTGTGTATGTACGTATTTTACATTATTGGCTTACGAATATAAAGAGTTTTATTTGGTTTGGCGTGATTTTATGACACATCGTTTTTGGAGATGCTATGTATAAAATTTTAATGATTTGCGTTATTGCATTTTCTGTATCAGTGAATGTTGCAGAAAGTTATTTAATAAAACGAGGGGGCTCATCAAACTTTAAGGAATCTTTGTGGATGGCAACTCAAGCCAAGTTTGCTGCTATGGCGCGAGCAGCAATCAATACAAGCGAACATACGTGTTCATATGTATGCAGATTAGTTATAAAAACAAGTAAAGAAGGCAAAAATTCCGGTGAAACCGAGCACTTAATAACCTTGCAATTTGCCAAAATCAATCAACTTGCACAGTGGCCGATAGATGTAGATTAAGGTGACTGGTATATGAGGGCTACGGGAGTGTTGACTCGGTTCAGCCCATTTTCGACACACTATAAAACTATATTTTTGGCGAATTTGACATATGAATGAATAAATAAATAAGAACTCCTACCGATATTATTAAAATGGATGAAATCGGATGATAACTCCACTCAATCTCCATACAACGCTAACGTGGCACCGCCCACTTTTTAGTGAAATCACATATCTGCGGACCCGACTCTTCGCTTTAACAAAATTTAGTACGCAGAATTCCTTTCATATTCCTATCTCACCGTACGATAATTGACGGAATTGGACGACAACTATGCCTACTTCCCATATAGCACAATTTTAGATTCCGCTTGATTCTTTAACATCCCAGTACAGAAATCAAGAAGCAACTAATATAACATGATGAAACTATTTACCAGAAATTATCCAAATCCAACCAAAAGTGTTCAAGCCCCTTGGTACGAAAATGTGGACACTTTATCTATAGTTGACTTTAGACGGAATATATCGGTGAATGTGTGAGATATACAATTGAAATTCAGAGAGAATTCTGCCCTGACAATAGTAATTTTGTGTATCCAAAATAGGTTGAATCGGCTTATTACTCTCCTGAGCCTTCATATACCTAATATAAAGATTTTCGAACTTCCAGGTGATTTTGTACCGCATATTACGGCCAATATAGCAATTATAATTGCTTAAATTCCGATCATCTGGTTGACGTTTTCAGGTATTTCTCTGACTCTGATTCTGGCAATTTGTTACTTCGGTTGCACCCAAACTTAACTCTTTGAATATAATTTATTTTTGACATAACAGTTATTATATGGAAACTGTTAGGAAAATTGTAGGAATCAGCTTTTTAAAAGCTCTTGAGATTTGTGTATGATAATATATTTTACATACATGTTTATATAAGATATTAAAGATTTACATTTTTCACCACTCCACCTTTACAGTTGCATTTCTTAAAGGAGCTATACCTATGCATAACTCAATCTGGCCGCAGCAATTAAAAACGTTTTGCTAGTTCTCTCTAATCGCATGTTATTTGCTCATATCTAACATTAAATTCTATATAAAGTATTGCTGTTATAATAGGACGTTGTTTTGGATTTTTCCCATTATCAACTATATAAAAGGTAAAAAAAATTTAATTATACATATACATATGTCTTATAAAGGACCTTCTTATTTTTTAGCTATAGACGATTACACATGGCGTATACGCAACATTTATAGGTACATATGTATGTATGTATGTATATGTATGTACATATTCGTATTCAAATCCACACTTTCGCAATACAAATCAATTAAATGGAAGAATTTTACAACAACTATTTGTATGAAAAGAATGGAGAACCTAAGAAATTATTAATATGACGACGTGTTGTAAAGCTCAGCAAGAAATTCAATAGTAATCGAAACACTGCCACGCTCACAAAATTCCATATAACGAAAGCGTATAAAGTGCTATAAATAAATAAGAAATAAAACTGGAACTTAATATAGGAGATGACCGTGGTAAAGAACGCCTGTGGGCAACAAAATTTCTAAAAAGTGGGCGTAGCCCATTTATAAAACGAGCGCATATCTAACTATCAAACATCTGAAGGTATATCCACCAAACGTACTATGAACGGATTCTTTCAACAAATTTTCAGACGGTGTGAAATGAAAACAGGACAAATCTAAATATGTTTTGATATACTAAATGCTCCATAATTAACGAAGTTAATCAGCTAGAAGCATTTAATTTCACATTCAAGGCGTTACGGAAGAGCTCCATAGGCGCCGATTTAAAAATTGAACACTAGGTGTGGCACCGCCCAACTTTGGGTGAAATACTCTTAAGCTAGCAATTTATTAAATTGTATTTATTTATTCATTTAAGTTACTTAAGTCTTAGAACATTAACTCTTACAGACTAATATAAAATTATGACTTATACTAGCATTATGGCATAACAAAATTACAAATAAACGAATAGATAACTTAGCTAAAAAACACCAATATGTTGTGAAAATGGACAGAAACGGGCACTTACTTCTCATATAACAAAATTATAAATTCCATCTGATTTTCCACTTTACTCTATATAGATCAATCACTAAGCACTATGGATGAATGCCTCAAAAACCACATTGATAGAATTTATATTCGTTTGAAGTGCTATTTCCTTGTTTCAGCTAGTGCGTGCTGTCAGTGCTTGTTTACACCACGAAATACTCATTTGCCGATGGAAAATAATTGACTAACAAGTTTTCTTACACTTTTGCAGTTTCAATAGTACTACGTTTAAGGAATCAGGAGAGTTGACTTTATCATGAATATAATTATATTAGTGGCATGAAGCATTAAGTGAAGGTTGTGATGTCATAGGGAACTTGCCTCATCTTGTCGTCCATCCACCTCTCTTTATGACGACAACATATAAAAGGAAAAGAAACGGTGCTTGAATATTTTGGTGTTGGCACCAAAGAGATAGCAGAGGATGTCAACAACTGTTATGGATCGACTCGAACAAATGTTGGTTAATGTTTTGTGTATAAAGCGTGTCAATGCTAGACTCATACCAAAATAGCTGAATATTTTTCAAAAACGACATCTTGTTGAGAATAGGAGTGATTTTACGACTTATTGGCTTCGATAAAAGATATGAAAGCATTTAACGCTTGCAAACAAATTAATTTGTGTTTAACGTTTCCCTACCTTTTGATGTATTTGATGAAGACAGTTAAAATTGACGAGCAACTCTTCCCTACTCAAACTCTGTATATTCATACAGTCTTTGTCACATAAGCCCGATCAATTTGCAATAAAAATTTGGTTAGCTTTATCAGTAAATTGGTTATAAATAGGATATCCATTTAGTAGCAGTCGAAAACGCCTTGGAGTGAGTTTTTAGTTCCCAAATCATGAATCTTGCTGGAAGAAACGTAACAGTGCATACTTTTCAACGAAAAAATCGTTATCTTTAAAATTATTAGAACAACGTAGTTTTTAAAGCTTCCTAGCTTGAATAAAAGACTATGAAACATTGTCTTACATTTTCAAAAACCACATTTGTAAAGATTGTGTTTAGTAACACAACGCCAAGTAGTTTACCCTATACAACTTAGTTCTTCAATTGAATGACTTCAAAATACTCCTCCAGCCCAACATAGTTATTCAGAACTACCTCTTTGAACTAATTATCTAATATGGCAGATTAGTGCAATGGATTTAAGCTCCACACTATATAAAGTATTTTAATTAGAAACTAATGACAACATGAGCTGCCCTTGGCAATAAAACAGCAGTTGTTCGTTTGGGTAACAATTGACTTTTTATACAATTTACATTTGTTGAGCGGGACGTTTGGCATAATCGAACTGCATGAAAATCAAAGAGCAGTTTATTTACATAGAAAATTTGTCTCGGCTTTTCATCGACTGAAACGTCTCCACAAATAAAGTTTCTGCATGTGTAAGGATAACGACAGTACTATGACGAAATTAAATAGAAGCTTGTTTGGCGACAAGAAAATAAATCCCTGCTTCGCACTCCCTCTTAATTGGGTTGTCATGCAGGCAGTAGAAAAGTCAACGGAAGTGTCAGCTTTGATCACCAAAGTGCGCGACATTGTTTAGTTTCTTAAAAGAAGCGTTGATGCCAGTGATAAATTGTGAAAGAAACATAAAAAAAATTAAAATGATTTTAAGTGAAGTAGTGCTCACTCGCCCGGAAGCAACATCTACGGTTACTGCTTCCAAGCTGAACACAATTGAGAAGGTGATTGAGTTATTAAAGTCATTAGAAAGGTTATACCTATAGAAAGTTGTTTAAGTGAAGCTTTGAAAAAGCTTTAAAATTTCATCACAAGATGCTCTTGCAGAGAGTTAAAAAGTGAACAGCAAAACAAGATATATAATATGTAGATGTGACAAACTTGAATTAAATTCAATTCTGGCGTTGGTCACTGCGTTAGATGCTCTGGATGTTGGTTTTAAATTCGGTTTTAAAGAAGTCACTTTTTGTGTGTTCAAAAACCATTTATATCTAGTAATTATTAAGAAAGAAGTTTTAACAGATAGCTTACAAAATGTATCAATTAAAGGCGATCGAAATAAGTATGTAAATGGTTTAGAGTATGGGGGAAGTCAGAAATCCATTATCAGTTACATAAGGGCTAAGCGAAGGTTAGAACTGATTGCATTAGTCGGTTATAATAATTTCCAAAATTGATATTATTAAAATCATTTTTATCAATTATAATATATAAATTTTTAAAAGAGAAAAATTCATCATTCAATTCTGTAAAATATTTTTTGGTCAATCTTATAGGGCAGATGCTTTATAAGGGTCAAAGTCGGATCTTCAAAAAAAAAAAAATTATAAATGAAAAATTTGCCCGATTTTAGAAAATATGTTCGTCCTTTTTGCTGGTATGTGTATTTATATATTTTGAGTGTAAAACTTTTTGGAAAAACAATTAAACGCGACAAATCTATGCCTTTATGAAATGAAGACGAGATTTCTGTAAAGTGAGGCATTCAGAGGTGGACCCTTTTAACTTGCTGGCCTTCATCTTAATTTAAGATGACTTGTTCTGTTTAACTTCTGAGTATTGCAGCCATAAAAAGGTATATCTATCGGAGAGTGCTGAAAATAGTAACATAATAACATCAAGTTCCGTATCAGCTGCATACTCAAAGGAGAAATTCGGTAATGAATTCGGTGCGTCTTACTGAGCATTTCCTTTCTTAGTCGTGATTTTAATTTTAAGAAAAACCTACCCACCTCCATGCCTACATATTACAAATTTTTTAAGACTATAAATCATATATGCCAATATGTTGTATATAAAGTAGTAAGTATATGCTCTTACATGTCTAATATGTACCTAAAGGAATTGACAACTTCACATGTTTTGTAGTGTACAGAATGTGATTCATTTTCCTGGCAATGTTTACGCCCCATAACAGTTTTCACACGAATGCTCCTGGCAAGAATCTGGGTCGAAAATTTGGAAGATTTACAAGTTGATATCGTGATGCATGCACGTAAAATGGGGAAAAAACGAAAAAGTGGCAATCAGAATGAAAAAATGCAATGAAGTGGGCATCTGTTGGGTTAATTTAAACTTTCAAGAACAAATCAGAAGGGCTTGCTTTGGGCGCAACGGAATATAAGTTACCATCGTAAGTGTTAAGAAAAACAAGAAGTCAAACTTTCGAAATGCCTGCAAATTTTAAATTTCCAAAGCATGCGGATAACTTATTTGAAAAATAAAAGTAAACCCGTAGCAAATGAGGGTGTATGTCTAAAACTATATTTTGGACCCATTAAAAAACAAGAAAAAACGTTAACTTCGTTTCTTTGTTCGTTCGATGGTAGTTTTCTCCACTACATATCTTGAGCAGGAGAAATAGATATGCTCGGCGTTTTCATCGGCACTGCTGCAGAATGAGCAGTTTATGTCGTCAGCGTGGCCGAATCTGTCGAGGTACTCCCTGAAACAACCCTGGCCCGTCAAGTATTGCGTCAGATATATGTAAGTCTGTCTCCCCGTGTTGTGTCTCATTCTATTGCCTTTGCCACTCTTCGAGGCCCGCCTGCCTCTACACGTCTAGACGTCTATTCATAGCTTCTGATTTTTGATAGACTCTACTTAGCTGTGAGGCCATTAAATTCGGCGGCATAATATCAGATATGATACTGGCCGCTCCACGTGAGACCGTTCTAAGCCCACAGGCCATTTAAATGGCGCATAATCTGGACACTGCCTTTACCTTACTGGCATTTGTTTTTTGGCGCAGTGCTGTCCCCCATTTAGGAGGCGCGTACAACAATGTTGACTTACTGACTTAAGCGAGTAGGGCTGTCCTATTTCGGCTAGGGCCACCAGTGTTAGCCATTGTTCTTGACAGGGCCCCGCCTTTGAAATTCAGTCTCGCATCAATCATAACGGGAAGGTACCTGAGTGAATTTTCCGTGGTATCCATTGATATTTAAGATGACAGTTTCTAGTTTTTTTCTGCTGGTGAGAAGCACCGCCATCGTATGGTACATTACATAGTAATGAACCCAGTACTGAGCCCGGCGTTATTCCCCCTGTCACCACGTAGCTTTTTGAACCTGCATCGGTATCGTACAGGAGCAGTCTGTGAGACAGACAGCCTTTCCATTGCCGAATCTCTACGTCACTTCTACTACCTCCTCCTCGATTGACAAAGTTTCACCACTGATGGTATTCTTCTGTTCGCTTGCTGCTCTTGCGTTGGGAAAAGCGTTTTCACCACCTTTTCTAGCAGGGTACCAAAGGTTGGTGCCTCGTTTCTAACCCCCCTCTTTGTTATTACTATTTTACACCCTGTCAAGAAAGTATCGTGAATTCTTCATTTTCTTTCATCTCCCGCTTATATGGAAGACAGGTAAATTTTTCTCCTAGGTTGGTACAACTGTCCTTAATTATAATGTCAAAAATTAGCGCGATCTGTCAACCAGTGAGATTACAGCAGCTGTTTATGTCAGTGAGGATAAATGACGATCAACATGTGGGCCAATCAAAATCCGTGCTCACCGGTAATTCCATCGAAACTGTGCGTGAATTTATCAAAAATCAGCCAACATCATCATTGAAAATCATAAAACTGATTTTCAATTATCGCGAACTAAATTATGATTCTGATGAATCGGATTTAATTAGTGGAAAGATTCAACGGTCAGCTGGAAAAGTTAAATTGCTTATATTTGGACCGAAGTGGATTGGTTTTTATCAACTTTCTTGGAATAGCGACCTCAACTATAAGATACTCGTAGATATATGCAGTGGAATTCCTCATAACTGTCCACCCACCGTCGCAGTGTTCTTGTTCGGCTAAGAGAGCTGTCCACCTATGGGGCGTTTAAAACTACGTGTTTAAAATGTATTCCTACCGTTAGAGGCTGCAACAAAGAACTATATTTTTTCCGAACTAATAAATGCGAGCGAATGTCAGTCAGCAGTGAATGAATGGCAATTATTCCAATAGTGTTCATGAAATTTGTCCGGTTATAGAAAGTATCCGATTATAAGGACTGTCCGTAATGAAGAATTTCACTGCATAGTATTATTGGAAAATTTGGGGGTTAGAGGGAGGGAGCTGAGCATCAGATTGCTTCACCCTTAGCACCATATATGTCTTTCGCTTAATATAGGACCGTATTCACTAAATTCATATAGTCCAGTTATATGAAATGTATGCCCTAATTTAAAGATTAGCAATATTTCCTACGCACTTGAAAGCTACAACAATAATTTGTATACAAATTTATTTGTCACAATCAGCCAAAAAACTTTCTGACTTTCGTTAACTAACCATTTTAACCGAGTAGATGAATTTTTTTGACAATTTACATATCTTAATTTTAGTTAAAAACAAGTCTGCTGTTCAGAAATGAATTTTGATTACCTCTTTGTCTTTTCCTGTTGTAATTTTTGATAAAATAGTCATAACTGTTATCTTCTTTTTTTTAGTAGTTCAACCGTTAGCTGAATCGTTCGCAAAATAACAATGCTAATGAATGATGATTGTTTGCTTTGTTATTCGGCCAATGTCTTTTTGTTATAAAAGCACGTGACAAAAGATGCTGTTAATTTACCCTTTAGAGCAGTAATGTTTGCGAGTATAAAAGCGATACCTGATTCAGTAAGAAGCTCTGCAATGGAAAAAATGGTTCACTATTGTGATGCCAAATACCTCATACATACACACAAACATAAAGTAACTATAAAAAAGTTGTCAAGGAAATTCAAAAAGCGCCTATCCAAAATAAGGACAACCCCAATCATAATCCCAAAATACGCTACTAAAAAATGGTTTGATATCCCAGTTTTGTACTAGTAGAGAGAAAAACAAGTCAAAAAAGTAAGGAAGGGCTAAGTTCGGATGCAACTGAACATTTTATACTCTTGCAACTTACAATACCGTTAAGAATAGTATAAGCTACGAAATGGGACTAATTTAACCCTTTTAAACCATTTATTTTCTACGTTAGGTATCTTTGAAAATACACCGGGGCACATACGTCCCGGTTCGAATCGAAAGGGTTAAGGTGTAAAATCATATCGAGTAAAGTCAACCGAATGTTCGGAAACTCTGATATTTGTTATATAGGGGCTAAGCCAAGTTTTCGTTCAAATTTAACTATTTTAGTCACAAGGATACACTGTTATGTGTAAAACACGCTCTCTCAATTTCATTGACATAACTCACGTATTTGCGGTATAGAGACACCCGGAAGCTCGAAGATCTTTATTTTAAGAATATGGGGGCAAAGAGAAATATTGGTCCAATTCAACCCGTTTTTGACATACAGACATACCATTGTAAGGGAAGGATTATCGCTTAATTTCAGTTATATAGTATATGTCACACATTGACATATCAAATATTCGATACCAAGGGGCTTGAGCAGTTTTTATTGGATTTAAAAATTTTTTGTCATAAGGTAGCATACACCGAAGACATTATTCGTGCAAAGTTTTATTTAAAGAAGAGGAAGACCTCCGCTCCGTTGGAAGGACCAAGTGGAGAAGGACCTGGCTTCGCTTGGAACATCCAATTGGCGCCACGTAGCGAAAAGAAGAAACGACTGGCACGCTGTTGTTAACTCGGCTATAATCGCGTAAGCGGTGTCTACGCCAATTAAGAAGAAGAAATATACAATTTTATTGACAAGTGAACGCAACAATTGGGCGCTAAGGAGTTTCATTGACTGCTTCTATTTTTCTAAAGTAATAAGTACTTGACATAAATATATGTACTCACCCCCTAACCACCCCGCACCCTCATCAATTAAAACAGTAATTTCAGTATTCACACTTTTTAGGTTATACGAGTACATACTTTTAGTACATATTTACTCGAAACCACGAATGCCTTCTGCTCGTTCTATCCCGTGGGTCGGTCGTCGATACAAAACCACAGTAGCTTGATGCATTCAAGTTGTGACAACGAATATACATACTTTCATTCCGATTGCGCGATTCTACCTTATTTATCTAATTTCGTCAAACAACGAACGAAAATTAACTGGCAAACAAAACGTGTTAGGGTAAAGTGAGACATACTTGTAGGTAGTATCACATTGACTGCTATGTCACATGCTTTCGTACGACTCACAAAAATAGATGCTGTCATGTCGTGTCATGGGTGCCGTGATATGATCATGGTCCCCTGATATCTGCACTAAAATTCGGTTCAATTTTCAAGTCATTATGACGCTTTCTGCAAGTTTTAAGAAAAAAACTATGAATATAAATGGATTTAACAAAAAACGTGCTTGGCACCCGGCGAAGATTTTGATCAAAATCGCTTGGCAGTCAATGTGTTATGGTGTGCGAATGGTGTAAATTGTAGTTTGTAATTTGCCAGTAATGCTCTATTTGACCTAAAATTGCAAATATGAAGCGGTTTATCTAAGTATTCGTAAAAAAACTGTTATACATTTAACACCCGCAACAAATATTGCGGTCAATTGTTAATGTGAAGTATACTCTACTTAATGAGAATATGGAAATATTTGCGGTTAACAATGACCCAACGAGACATTGGCCATATTACTCTAGAAAAAAAAAAATTCGAAGACATTTGTAAGCACAAATACATATATCAATAAAACAAGTAAGAAAGAGCTTAGTTCGGGTGTAATCGAACATCTTCCTTTTATGAAAATTTTTTAGAAGCTTTCTTCGCAAAAAATGGCATGGATTTTTATCTAAATCATCGCTGTAATCTCCGAAGATATTGTTTAGGTCGAACCATTATACTTGTAGCATATAGCTAGTAGCTACCATTCAAACTAACCGATCAAAAACAAGATAAGATCTTTTTTATGCTTTGTAATGTTAGTGTGAAGAGCATAACAGCTTCGGTGCAGCCGAAGTCAAGGTTTTTTCTTGTTTTATATTAAAATATATTCAACTAACCCAAATCTCTTATTCGTTATATTAGTGCTGGGAGAGGTTATACATATATTTCTACTAAAAAATTTTGTTACCGATTGTCATAATGGTAACTATAATATTCTTAATTTATTTAATTGAGATAACTTCCATTAAGAAGTATTAGATATAAACTCCACCAAAGTGACGAAAAACAAAATGTCAGATATACGGAATAAAGTCAACAGGAAATTCTAAAATATGTATGTTAAGTATATGGCAGTTAGTGGAGCTATTTACACGATTTTACTCATTTTTTGCACGAGGATTCATTTATATCAGGGAGAGACTCTCTCCGAATTTAATTAATATTGAGTAGTCGAAAAAGTCCTTTCGTAATTCTAATAAAACTTCAACTTTTTATTTTTTTTTTTATTCTAATAAATAAATAAACAAATATAAACCATTTTGGTCGACTACTTTGTGCCATTTTTCCGCTAGAGACATTATTCCATTAGTGTAAAACTTTTATCAGTGTGAATCCACATTTCGGGAACGGAAGCGAGCGAACCATTGTTGTGCTACACGAACTGATACAGCATCGTCTACGTAAACTTCACTAATTTCATTGGTGGCTTGCATGGCATTCTTCGCTTTTTATACAAAAATTTCAAAATATAGCGAAGTTCTTCATTATTTTCACTAATTCTTGAACAGCTGTAACTTTTTTTCAACTTCCTCCAATTTAATTTTTTTGTTAAATGAAGCTTAAAATCTCACCTTTCCAAAATATAATACGAAAAGACTTCTTGGACTACCCAATATAACTTAAAGGCCGACGAATATACATATGTGTATGTATTAGACTGAATATATAGTATAAAGTTAGGCATAGCCACAAGTAGGCAATGGTAAAATCCGTTTTCGATTTTCCATTGTAACATAAGATAGTGATATATATAAGGTTTTCATCTAAAAAAATGACTACGCCACGCCCACTGTCTAGAATGAGTCCTAGGTGGCTCTTTCGCCTTAAGGAATCATCTCAGTGTGACCCTCTGAAAAATCACTGATTTTCGCGTTTTTTTTTTAATGTTGAAATTAACTCATCAGACCGTTTTTTTATAAATAAACTACAGGACCCGGCGAACTCTGTTTTGTTTTAGAGGAAACAAATAAGAAAGTTTTGGATTTTGTTAAGTCCTTTTTTTTAGGAAATACAAATATAATATTTAAGTATTTCAATGATTCGATTCTTTATTAATCATGTATTCTGGTGCAGAGGTCGTACTCTTCATTTAAGTACCTTGTGATACGCGATATTTTCTGTTTAATTATTATTATTATTATTTTATTGAAAAGGATAATTCAATTACACCTTAACATTCTAAAAAATTTTACAGCATTAGCGACTAAGGCCATCAGCTTCTTAAATATCGGTAAACGAATATACAATGGTTTCGTTATTTAAGAGTATCAAACTTCAAAATAGATATCTAGTGTACATATAAATTTAATAAACTCTTTTATATTAGTATGTGTTACGTTTGTTAGTAATTCTGTTAAGTTTAAGTTGAGACGGTTGTGTTCCAATGATGTGCAGTTTTGTATTAGATGTTGAGTTGTGAGATTCTCGGTATTACAATATCGGCAAACTGGTGTTTGTGAGTTTTCCAATATATGTTTGTGTGTTAGTTTGGTGTGACCCAACCGAAAGCGAGTGTATACAATGCAATGTCTTCTGGATATGGTTGTAGGGAAGAGAGGCGATCTTCGTTGAGGATTTGTGTTTACAACAATTTTTTCGGTTGTTTCCGATTAATAGGAGTTTTTATTCTACAACTCAGTCAGTACTTCCTTTTCACCAAAATGCGTAGTTTATAGGTCGTTACCGCTATTCACAAGTTACATTCAACTCATAAGGAAGGGTAGCCAATTCATGCAAAAGGGTCACTAATATGGAAAAGGGTTGCTAATATCGAAAGGATGCCACAGTTGTTTTGGTATTTTGGGTGTTTTGCGCAATACTACGAAGACTATTATTTGTCGTAGAAGATTTCCTTAACAAATATTCAATATAGTAAATACATATATTGTTATCCGGTAACTCTGAATTCAGCAACTAAAATATTTAATCCTCTTACAGTATTAATCGCATTAATTTAGTGCTTATTATTGCTTCACTTAATTTGAGCATTCGTTCAGCTTAATACATTTATATCACAAAATATAATATATTTGTATCAAGTCGTTTACAAAATGATCAGCTTAAAGCAATCATCATAAGCAGAAATTTCCGAAAGTATGAAACCTCCGCAAACAACATCAAATACCAACTAACCAAAACAGTTTAATCGCGATGATCACTCTCTGTGTATCGAACAAATCAAAATACAATTGAAATGTCCGAACAAGACAACAACTTCATAAATTACCTATCTACATTCTGTCAAGAAAGATCGGGAATTCTTCATTTCCCCCTCTCATCTCACGCTTATATGGAAGACAGGTAAATTTCTTTTTCTTTACAGAACTAAGATGCAAATTAAGATACGTAAGCGGTCGTTTAAAAATCCTCAATAAATTGGTTGTGACCCTGCCCTTTAAGGTGTTTAATATGTGGTATATATCTATCATGGAAACCATTAAAGCCAAATCACCCAAATTTGCACAGGAAAAATCGCTTCAATATCTTTAACTAGACTGTGAAAATAGGTGAAATCGGATGACCCAGCCCGCTCCCCTCATAACGAATTTGATGAAAACTACTCAAATCGCGATAACTCACTGACTAGACACGCCAAAGACATTAAATTTTACACAAACAATGGTGCGGCCTGTGGTATAGGTGAAAACCTACCACCCAAGAACTAATACACCATTTTCAACCAAATTCAGTACTATTCTGAAATGCCTATGTTGCAATGTAAAAATAGACAAAATCGGATACAACCGCGCCTTATTTTTCGTTAATTACCGAGGGTGACAACTTGAATTTAATAAGGGGTGATCGGTTAATATCATTCATAGTTCCCATAAGAGGAATATATGGAGCATGGTCCCTCTGTGTAGAGCTCAATATTGCAATTATATACTTAGAATTAAACAGGCATGCCAATTGTGGAAAAGGTGATCCCTGTCTTTCACTGGAACTCACATATTCGATACAATAAATTTTACCACTCTATCTGACTTTAAACCGCACATCAGTTAGAAATTACAAAAATTTTAACATTTTTCGAATACGCACATATTTGCCCACTTTCTTCGAAAATATGAATAAATATTTATTATTATTATATAACATATATTTTTGTAATATTATATTTCCGCACACCGTATTAGTAGCTGCTTGCTTTACCGTTTGTCTATGCCTTAAATTATCCTAGTAGTTATCAATGTCATATACGTAGGTTGCTATATATATTTCTGGCCTAATAATGTAAATCGGCATATTTATCAACGAAAATGTTTTTTTTTTTTTTGTCGATTGCTGTTTTGTTTCGGGCTCATACGCATAGATCCATGATTCGTCACCTGTGACGATCTTATAAACGTCTTTTGAAGCACCGCGATCGTATTTTTCAGCATTTCTTTACACCAATCCACACGAGCCTTTTTTTTAGAGCGATTGTCAAATTGAGCGGGATCCAACGAGAACAAACCTTTTTACGGCCAGGTGTTCATGCAATATCGAATGTATGCTGGTGGGAGAAATAAGGCATGCCTCTATCTGAAGGTAATGTTACATGACGGTCTTGCATTATCAGTTCACGTACGGCATCGATGTTTTCTGGCACAACGGCTGTTTTTGGACGACCTTCACGGAATTCTCGTCTTTGAGCGAGCGTCGGCCACGATTGAATTCGTTGTACCAGTTTTTCACAGTGCTATAGGATGGTGCTTCATAGCCGCCAAAGATTTTAGTTCATCGATGCACTCTTGTCGTGATAATCCACGTCGAAAGTTGTGAAAAATGATCGCACGAAAATGTTCACGAGTTAATTCCATTTTTTGGCCGAGATGAATTTTTTAATTCCCTGTAAATAAAACAATTCACGATTAAATGACAAAACGTTCTGAGTGATGTTATGCTAAAAAATGTCAAACTTTCCAATGGAAATGTCAGATTGCACCTGGCAACACTTAGTGTTGCCCTAGGCCAGAATATATATAGCAGTCCTCGTATAAGGACTATTTTATACCTGTCAGCTTAAAACATATAAATTTCGTCCATCGAAATCTGTTATATTGCTGCAAGGTAAAAAAGTACAATACTTAACTACCACTATTCTTTTTCATTATATAATTTTCTGATTCGGTAACCGTTCAGCAATCGTTATAAGGAAAATATGTAAAATTGTTAATTCAATTTGTATGTGAGTAAATGCTCGCTAGCCATGTGATGTGAAGTGGTAACGATGTTGCTTATTACTTCCAACGGTTAATAAATCTGATCGAAACTTAGGTCAGTCGCAGCAACATTTTTCTATTTCACGCATCATTAGCTTACACTTGGCTTCAAAAATAGCATACAAATGCACATTTGCCATAAACATTCCTGGCAGGAATTTCGATTAGTTCAAGAGCAACACATTTGTTTTCAGGATAACTCAGTTCAGTTTATTCACAGTTAGCATATTTTTCACACATTTTATAGTGAAGCCTTAACACTTAGAACTTTTTAGTTTTGACTAGATTCAAGTTTGTCATATCCATGTTCACACCTTAAGTTTTGAGAAAAGTAAATTTTTGATTTCTTTAAAACAAAAGTTGCAAGCCAACAACATTTTCCATTAATTTTTCACTGTATTTATAATTGGTTATATGAATATGTAAGTAAATAAATGTATAGCAAAATTTTCTGCAGGATTGTGTTTGGCTGGCCAGCACGTTTATTACTATTTCAGCAAGCTTTTAGCTAGTCAATTCGTCCGTAGCAGTTTCAGAATGACACGATATTTGTGCTTAATAGAATATGTAGGGAGTGCAACATGTGCCATGTCCTGCGATTCTCTCATCATTGTATATCTGTATTAATGTTTCGGGTTTTCTTTGCTATATTTTTAAGTTTCTCCTTATTGGACAAATTCATTAAATTTTAAGTGGCTCGTTGAATAGTGAATGTTGAAAAGACAGAGAAAAATTTGGCAAGCAATACAGAAAAATAGGAATGACTTCTTTTCCCTTTCTGATATTGCACACCAAGATGTAAAATTTCAAATGGTCAACGCTAAGTCAGCTTATATCATAACGTTAACATCTAATTTATAATGATAACATAAAAAGTTCCACAATTAATAAGTTAGGTTGAAATCATTTTGGATGTATGTCTCACATAATTAATTTAATTGTAAAAGAAATGTTTGCGTATTCCTGAAGTAGAACAAGTAACTGATAAATTTAAGCTAATAGTTGCTCACTTCAGAAAACTACTTCAGCGAATGAAGCATTTGAAAACTACCCGCGGAACAGCGGTAAAGAGCCCTTAAAATGTATTCAACAGGTAGGAACGAGGTGGAACTCCACATTAGCGGTGTTGAAGCGCTTTTCTAAATAGGAGAAAGCGTTAAAATGTATATTGGTAATAATAAATAAAAATTAACCAATATTAACCCGCGACGAGTGGGCGATTGTTGCTGCTTTGTACAAAATTTGCAAAATTTACAGATATTCTACAGTAAGCATTAGTGGTGAATCGTATTACACAGGTTCGCTGGTAATACCAACGCAGACGTTCTTTTGGATGTGTACAGACACTTGCAAACAGAAATATTTTTGAAAAAAAGCGATTGAGATTTTTTTAAATGAAATTAGAGAACGGTTTAGTAATTAACAACACAGCAATACACTTTTCTCCCCCCCAGATTCGACTTAGTGGCGTTGGCTGATGAATCTAATAAAAATGCAAATGGAGGAAATAGAATTTCAGACTGAAAGCGCAGAAAAAATTGTAGAACATATCAACATAGCAGCGTAGAAGCAATATCCAATACTGAAATTCAGCGCTATTTGGAGGATGAGCTGGTTTCCCATAGTTCAAACCCTTTTCATTGGTGGCTTGAAAATAAATACAGATACCCTAAAATGGCAGAATGCCGTTCCTTGCGGGAGAATTTTCTCTAAACCTGGGCAAATTGTAAGTAATCGTCGGTCAAGATTAACCGAAAGAAATACTGAAATATTGTTGTTTTTGAATACAAATGGAAAATAATTATAAACTTAGTATTTTAATCTTTTTTTTCATTTTATGTAATTATTTTTAACACTATTTAATTTTAGTCTTTATGTATAAATTTTATATTTGCTGATATTCTAAAAACGACTTTTCCATTTTAATTTCTGTTTATTCTAATATATTTACTTTGTACGTAAATGAAAAAGAGAACATATTTGATCAGTTTTGTTCTACTTTATTGGCCTTTGTCTGTTTCAATTTTATTTACAGTCACAATCTCAGTTTAAAATCACATTGCATAGGAAGACTTATCACTGCTATTGGACCATGAAAAAATATTTATAATATAGCACGAACATTTTTCTTTGACCTCACAAAATTTCATCGAGATATCTTCAGTAGTTTATGAGAAAATGATTTTACAATTTTATCGTGCTCTAAATTTCAACCATCAATAACTTTAACAAAAAAAGAATTTTGACGAAATATTTATACCACAAGGTATGTATCTGGTCCCTTTCCTAATGAACTGCTAATTTTCAAGATCGGAGATTTTTCGAAATTTTCATGGACCACTTGACGTGATTTGACCCATATGTGATTAATTAATGTCAAAATAACTTTGTAACTTATAAGGCGTAATGTGACCCCACATGCCGAACCCGTAGAAAAGATTTTTGAACAAATAAAACTTTAATTTTGTGGATTGGGCGACGAATGATACCTTTCGAAGTTCGCATATCAACCACTCAGACTCGTGCATCCTTTCCTCGGACAGCATCTATGACACGACTAATTAGCCACCGATAAGATAAGAACCATTGCGTTCTTACCAACATTTCCATGGTCAGTGTTCCACTTTGTTCCCGCTTAAAGATCGCTTATTTTGTAATATAACCAACGTTACCAAAATATTTTGATGGCAGTTATTTGATTCCATCTGTTAACTTGATTACTACTGCTCGCTCCGAAAGACTCTTTAAGGCACTACCAGTTAGGAAGTGGCCTGGAGTCAAAGCTTCGTAGTCGTTGGGGTCAGACGAAAGTGGTGATATAGGCCTAGAATTTAGAACTGCCTCTATTTCAACGAAGGCTGTAGTGAGTCCCTAATGTATTAACTTGGTATTATTAACGATACGATTCATTTTTTGTCTGATTTAACTGCGGCCTCCCAAATGCCACCAAAATGAGGTGCCCTAGGAGGTATAAAATAAAAATTGTTACATTCATTACCGCAATAATTTTTGATGACATCTTGGGTTTAACTCTTGAAAAGAAAGGCTTTCAGTTCAGCAAGTTTCCTGCAAGCTCCGACGAAATTAGTTGCGTAATCACAGAAGATATCTGATTAGAGGTCTCTTCTATAGATAACTTGATACGAATCTCTTTGATTCGAGAGAGAGCTGTCAAAAGTCGAATTTTTTATAACACTTGCCAATGATGCCACTTGTGAAAAATATTAGATTGGGCAATTTATAAACAACTTCTGGGTATTTTGCAGTTCCCACACAACCACTGAGGTATGCAAAATAGCGCGTTAACAATATTATTTTTGGTTCCTCGATTCCCCAGTAAACCTACTATATCACCCATATACTTGCATATATATATGTATGTAAATAATTTTACAAACAACCGACATCTAATTCTATAGAATTTCAGCAACGCTATTCTTCTGGCATCCCGCCCTTTTCACTAATTGCTTATTGACGGGACCCTGATTGTGTTTTGTTGCCAGTTCAGAAAAAAGATCAGGGTCTGCTGCCAGCTGACAAGCGAGAGAGTAAGAAAAGAGATTCTGATTAATTTATCTATGCCTCTTCTTCCATGTAAGAATGGGCGTGTTGGTGCAAGCGCTTACCCATAATATGTTGAAACAATTTCGGTTTGTAACGAACACAATGAATACATGATCGGACAATACGTTTAGTGAGGTCACGAGTACTGATGATGCAGAATTGTAGACGAATTAAAGCCACCAGCGCTTTAGGTCCGGCAACGAAGTTTTTGATGTTTAGATGTCGAACATATCCCGTTACAAATCCACATTTGTTTGGTAGTAGAAAGGGGTGATTTTATGCTTGGAATATCGGCCAATATTTGAGTTATCTCAAGGAAAATGAGAGAGCGTGTTTTACTCATAACAGAGTATCTTTTCGTCTAAAATAAATAAAATTGGGTGAAAAGTTGACCTAACCCCCACATAATTAATATCAGGATTTTCGAAAATCCTGTTGACTTTTCTGGTGATTAAATGTAAGGTTCTTTAATAAAACCTACGCAATATTTTTTTGGTATGCGACATGATAATAGTTAAGAGATAAAATCGAGTCGATAACACCGCAACTCCCATAATATAATGATTTTCGTTTTCCTAACAAACCTTATGGTGAATATCTAGGACAGTGTTCGAGGTATCTATATATGTATAGTATTTGTATATGTTGGCGATTTGTTCATGGACGAACTCTCAGCAAGAGACAAAAATTAGCAACAGCCAAACAAGCAAATTGGTCTCTTGATAACATTTCATAAATTCTTTTCATTACATTTTCTTATCAACCATAGATAACAATTCATGTTAATTTAATTAACTGGTGTATTTCCTTTTACATCCTTATCCACAACAAGTCCATCTGTTAGGATATGGTCATTATATTCCCTCTTGGGATTCCAAGGCACCAACAGTGCCATTTCTTTATCTATATTTCCCACTTTGGAATTAAATGCATCTGCTCTTAAGTCGTCCAAATCTTATTTACTTTTTTTCTATTTGGCACTGCTCGCAAACGAGCATTTGGTTCCATGTTTTCCTTAGCTTGTTTTCTTAAAAAGTCCTAATCAATTAAAGTATCCCTTTTTTATCTACTTCCTAACCTATTAGCAATAGGCTCAAAGGTCTAACTACCCTACTTTGGTAACTCGATTGGCCGTGCAAGTCATTATCAACTAAACTTCGGTTAAGATATCTTACCACGACCAATGACTGGTTTCACCGGCGGTCAACTTAAGCGTGCTCATGATACTTTTTACCTAGCCACTTATAACTTTTGGTTATGCTTTGATCAACTCCGTGCATCGTAATAATCGTAAAAATAAACTCACACTATCACACTTACGCGCGCACACTGTATAATGGTCTGACGCACAGATAAGAATCAGCAAGCGTCCTTGTGGCGCTATTGTTAGTGTTTTTATTTCTTTTCACTATTTATTTGCGTCCTATTTTCCATGGTCGCTTCTCATTTTCCATTCATTTAATTTTTATTTGTTACAATTTCGTTTTTACATATTTTCATTCCGCTTTATATTTCTAACACTATGCTGGATTAAGATTCCGGTTTGAATTAACGTTCGGATTCAGGAAAATCAAATTCCAACCAACCAACCACTAAGTTTAAATGTCTACACGCTTCTCATAGATTTTCTCGTTCCCGCTAATCCGATTTTAGGTCTTGCCATAGCGTAATGTCCCATTTCGTTGCACTTGAAACATCGTATATTGGACCAATCTTTCACTCAGTAATTTCCGCTCCCGTTCTGATTGTGTCCTTTTGCGTTCTATCCCCATTCCAGTAGGCTACGGCATTCGGTAATTTTATAGCCGATCTTTCCGCAATGGTGACATTTCACTTTGAGCTTGAACTTCCTCCGCTCTGGGCTGGTTGAATATGCATCCTTTTCCGTTTTAGGCTTCTTAAAAGCGTGGGTCTGCAATTGTTGTTGTAGCTCATTTCGGCTTGTTAGGTTGAAAGTAAAAATCATATCCATCGTTGTACACTTTAGCAATGTGGACAGGCCTTGCGTCTTTTACCAATTTTGGAATCTGCATGGACTTGATCATATCCATCAGATTTTAGTTCTCTGCTTCATGCGCTGCGTTGCCAGATCCTCACAATCTTGACCCGTAGGACTAGCCGATATCACTTCTGATGTCGGTGATTTGTTCGGGGAAGGATCGACAATTAACATTTGTTTAATGCCGCTTTTCGAATTGACTTCGCGAGGACATAGCGTTCAATTATTATGCATTTCTTCTTTGATCTCAACGTACCTAACGGTTCCCGCCTCACTTCTTTCAGTTCAGTTCAGTTCGCGGAATACGATTAGACCTCACTCAGTAACTGTTTCTCTATTTCTGCTACTATGCTTATTTGCGTATTTACAAGCCAAAGTACCATAATATATGCCGCCTATGTGTCGCCCACTTCAAATGACGCTCTGGCACATACACTTGCCTACAAAATATTAGTAGAAGGTGCGCTCCAAAGTAAACAGGACTTTAAAACAAAAACAGAAAAAATGGATTTTTCGGCAAAATCAATTTATTTTATTCAAAATAGTCTCCTTCTGCTTCATGTCGAACTTCGTGTTTTAGCTCGTTGGCCGGTATGGCTGCCAGTATGCAAATGCATTTTTCCGAAAAGGAAGAAGTCGCACGGTGCCATATCAGATGAATACGGGGAGTGGTTCAAGGTTAAAATGTGATTTTTGGTCAAATAATCGTCCTTCAAATGTTGGATTCTGAGCAATTTTTAATCGTCAGCCAATTTGTGCGAAACAAACCGTGCACACACCTTCCATTTCCATGAATTTCAATGATGATTTCGGCTGATTTTTGAAGAATTCCCTCACAGTTTTGATGGAATTTCCGGTGATCACGGATTTTGATTGGCCCACATGTTGATCGTCATTTATGTCCTCACGACCACTTTGAAATCGCCATAAACTTGTTTCATCAATTGAAACGTTTCGGTAAAAGTTTTACCAATTTTAAAACAATACTTAATGTTGGCTTCTTGTTCGAAGCTCATTTTCGCACCGATAACACAAACATACTGACACTTAAAACGTAATAACTTCACATCCAATCAATGAAATGTCATGAAACTCACTGGACAATCGATAAAAATAGCATATTCTAACGCACCAGTCGACCACCAGGGGGTGCTAGAATCAAAAAGTCCTGTTTACTTTGGAAAGGACCTTGTATTCCTTAATATATATACTAAATTTAATTCTTTTGCAACATATTTTAATACAAAATTTTCTTACCACCTCAAGAAATTATTTTAAAAATAAGTTCAGAAGTATCTAATGTTCAGACACGTTCGTATTTAGTCGTTAGTTTTATTTACTTATACCTGTAAGTGAGTGCACTTGGGCTTGTGTGAAAATTGTGATATTGAATTGCTCAATGCTAATCAATTAAAATTCTTTTTGCGACTCATATGTACACGATAACGCAGATACAAATAAACTAGCTTTACAGACACTTCGGTATTTTCAAAATCAATTGAAATACCAGAGCGCTTACTTTCCAGTAGCATATTTGTGTAATTGCCCCACATGTATACAGGTTTGATCTCAATCAATTAAGCAACAATTTCTTCACTTTTGTAGTACTTTTTCTTCAATTTTCATTTCACAGTGAATACATTCACCCGTTTTTCAGTTGAAAGCAATCAGAAAAACTGGACATTATTTTGCTCAAAGAGAAATGAATCGCTTTTGGAAGTGCCATGCAACGGATAATAACCCAAGTATTTGAAACAGTACATTTTATAAAGACTATTTCTGATTTCATATTAAATTACTCGCAACTAAAAGTTTACTTAAACAGTCCAGAGCTTTTTACACCCTCTCAATATGTGGAGGTAGAATATAATCCTCTTACCAGAAGATGCTATAAATTTTGCAATTTACCTCTAATGTCAGTTCTGTTTTGACATTTGTGTAGTAAACACATGCGGGTTATTGGTGACTATTTATTTGACCAATAATTGGTGGGTGACTTTGGCACAACGTGAATTTCGTCGCAGATTTCCTGGCCGTCCGACGTCAACTGGTGAAACACTGCGACCTTTAGCCGCTCGTCTCGAAGAGACAAGCACAACACGAGATGCTGCCAGGCGTGGCTGACCCCGAAGTAGCCGTTGTGCGGAGAATATTGCTGCTGTTTCCGAGGATGTCATGGTAGCGCCGTTGACATCGACCAGACGACGTGCCACGCAAATGGGTATCAGTCGACGGTGTTTACAGCGAATTTTGGTACAAGAATTGAAGATGTTTCCGTACAAAGTCCAGACGGTGCATCACGGGACTGTTAGCTGCTGACCGCCAATCGCGTCTAACATACGCTAAAGCCATCCTTATTCACCACCAAGAGGAAGATGATTTGTCATCAAAAATAATCATAAGTGATGAGGCCCATTTCCATCTTAGCGGGTACGTAAATAAGCAAAATTTACGCTTCTGGGGCACTGAAAATCCGCGTGTAACCCACGAAGAGCCATGCATCGTTGGAGGAGTCTTCGGACCTTTTTTCTTGGAAGACGTCGCGAGCCAAACGGTTACCGTGAGTGGTGAGCGCTACAGAACAATGATCAACGAGTTCTTTTTGCCGCAACTTGATGAACAGGGATTGGAAAACATGTGGTTCCAGCAGGACGGTGCAACGGCGCACGCTTCATGTGCCACAACCGATATGCTGAAAGATGCATTTGCCGGGCGAATAATCTCCCGTTTTGGCATTTTGCACTGGCCAGCAAGATCGCCTGATTTGACCGCTCCAGATTTCTTTTTGTGGGGCTTTTTGAAGTCGCTGGTTTATGTTCTGGCCAAAGTGACGGAAAGTGCCATAAAAAGGCTCAAATGACAATCAATCAATCTGTGGCAGTGGCCATTTACATGACATCATATTCTCGACTTGATGTAAAAAAATTTAAAAGACCAAATAAAAATATGTAATCCACAAGCAGAATCAAAGTTTTTCAATTTTCATTGTGGGGCCAGCCAATGTGCATTGCTAATGGAGATGTCCGCTTAATAGAACGTCCATTTAATAGAGCTTTCACTGTATTTTTATACTCTTGCAACCAGTTGCTACAGAGTATTATAGTATTATTCACCTAACGGTTGTACGTATCACCTAAAACTAATCCAGATAGATATAGGGTTATATATGTATATGTATATTACTAATCAGGATGACGAGAAAAGTTGAAATCCGGTTACTGTCTGTCTGTCCGTTGCTCCGAACGTGCAAGCTGAAATTTGAGTAAAAATTGAGATATCTAGATAAAACTTGGTATGTGGGTTCCTTTGTACAAAAAAAAATCGAGTTCGTAGATGGGCGTAATCGGACCAGTGCCACACCAACAAATCGCCGTTAACCGAAAACATATAAAGTGCCAAAACTAAGCATTAAATTAAGTTATAAAACTGTAATTTGGCACAGAAGATCGCATTAGCAAGGGACATCTGCGGTAAAAATATCGTGAAAAGGTGAATGTAACCCCGCCCTCCAATAAGTTTAATGTACATACTATCTCCTAAACTACCAAAGCTACAACAACCAAATTTGATACGCAAAAATCCTATAAAATCTCCTACCACCAGTGTGAAAATGGATGAAATCGAAGGATAACCCCGTTTAATCCCCATATAACGATACTAAATATGCCAGAAACGTTGAAATTTGCCGCTGGGATTCTATGGCATGGCTTTATAGGGATCGTGGCAAAAATTTTACTACGGGCATGGCACCGCCCATTTTTTTGGTGAAATCCCATATCTCAGGACCGGACCAAAACGATTTCGAAAAAATTTGGAACGTGGCATTCTTTTCGTATTTCTATGTTACTCTGGAAAATGAGTGAAATCGGACAATAAACACGCCTACTTCCCATAGAGCACAAGTTTAAATTCCACTTGATTCTTTTACTTTCCAGTAAACAAAACAGGAAGCGTTATATATTGCTTGCTTTTGGATAAAACTTTGCACAAATAATGCTTTTAGTGTGTGCCACTTTATGGCAAAAAATTGTTGAAATCCAACCAAAACTATTCAAGACCCTAGGTATCGGATATGTGAAACCCAGTACCTAAAGTTGACTTTTGATCGAAAATGTCGGTCAAAGTGTGATATGTATAACTGGATTTATGGGATAATCTTTCTCTTATTATGGTATGACTCAAAAATGGGTTAAATCGGACCAATACTTCCCTTAGCCCCCATATACTTAATATAAAGAATTTCGAACTTCCGGGTGACTTTGTACTGCATATACGGCCAATATGTGAAGTATCCCAATGAAAAATGGAGGGTGTGTTATTCATAACAGTGTATCTTTGTGCCTAAGGTAGATAAATTTGAGCGAAAACTTGGCCTAGGCCCCAAATAACTAATATTTTCGAACATCCGGCGGGCTTTACTCTATATGATTGGTTTTACACCTTAAAGTGTTTCCATGGTTTTGATTCTTCGAAGTTGCAAGTGTACAAAATGTTCGGTTGCATCTGTACTCTGCCCTTTCTTACTTGTTTTACTTATAAGTGGCCAGCACACTTGCGCTTGTGTGGAAATTGTAGAACATTGAATGCTCATAGCTCAAATCCAATCAATTAAAATTCTTTTTGCAACTCATATGTACATGGTAACACAGATACAAATAAACTAGCTTTACAGACACTTCGGTATTTTTGAAATCAATTCAAATACCAGAGCACTTTTCCAAAATAGTATTTGCTTATATGCCCACACTGCATATAGACATGAATCAATTAAGCAACAACTTTTTTTCTTTTGTAGCAATTTATCATCATACTGATATGGGAGTCATCCCCATACATGTATTGATTATCAAAAAGTAATAATTATTTATAATTTTAAAGTCGCCTTTCAATATAAGGTATATGAATGCAACCTTGTAACATTGTTAATGTAACACAATATCATCTGGTTCCAAACTGCGCCTAATATTCATATTGTTAATAGTTTAATAAAACGATTTTATTGATAAACTTGTCTAACTATAATTGGTGTAATTAAAAAAATACGTACACATGCCAGATTCAATAAACGTTGCAATTAGACGACGTAGAAGCAGTTCACAAAACTAAAAAAAATCATGTCTACCATTTTGAATATACTGAATAGACATCATCATAGATATTAATCGATTGTCGTTTTTTTATATTTTGTAAGCAACTCAAACAAAGGTTAAAAATATATCAATTCTACATAAATTTAGTAAATATTATGAAACAAAGTCAGCATATATTTTTCAGTCGTGTATTGAAAAGAAAAAAAATCACAAAACAAAATAATGTTGGGCAAGTTTTGAGAATCTTTCGAGAACTTCTTCTGTAATGATGCGTGTGCAGCAACGCCAGGCCGATCAATCTATCTTGAAGCATGTTCGTTCTCAGCCACGTTTTCATGCGGCAAACTGTTGAAAAAGAGCGTCCATTAAGATTTTCAATAATGTACTAGACACAGTAATATCTCAATTAGATATACGTACGTTTTATTGGTATGTGTCTGCCATATATTCGACTTTCTAACACTAACATTTATGTTACATGTTGATGAAGCAACTTTACTACAAAAGTGTGACGAATTCCAAAGAAAATATTCAGATATAATAGGCCATAGTTTTTCACCTCTATTTATTAATATTTACCACCTAGTTTTACCTCAACTTACTCAAGCATTATGTAAGGAAATAATGAGCCAATATGAAGTGCTAGAATACGACCAAACGAAAGTATTTACAGCAATGTTATTACAGAAATAACATGGGCCACACTCGATGTCGACATTTATCGCTAATAGCAATTGAAGATAAAACCGCATGTAAACGAGGTAATTGATACTCGTACTTTTGCGAAAACACAAGGAAAAATTTGTAAATATAATTGTTATATAGTCAGTTTGAACCTTTATATAATAAACCCTTAAATCTTCTCTTTTTTTCTTTTATTAGCCAAACCTACATCAAGTATTAATTGTAATTTGTGCTGTTACTGTTTAATATTTTTATTACCTGCCCTGTAGTGCACCAAAAAGAGCTTAAATAGCTTAGCATTTTTTTAGTACATTATATACTTATTTCTCATATTTTTATTTGATAAAACCTTATCAGTGTACATAGCAGTGGGCCCAATTTTTTTAATTTACCACAGGACCTTTGGTTAGCTAGCTACGCCACTAGCCGTACATTGGCCTATATTTTCGGTTAAAAGTCAACTATAGATAATAGGGTCCCCATATTCGATACTTAGGAGCTTAAACAGTTTTGGTTGAATTTGGACAATTTTTGGTCATAAGGCATAATTTCAACGCATTATTCGTGTTATACTTGTACATATATTGCGTCTTGATTTGTGTACTACAAAGTGGGCTAATCAAGTAGAAAATTGTACTATATCGTACGTCCAGATAACATATGTATATTCTGTTGGTACACAAGTTCCTCGGCTGTCTAATACATTCCGGGTAAAATTTAATGTCTTATTATTATTATAATGGGTTATTATTATCTGATTTCATTCACTTCAGACTGTCAGTAGGCGTTCTTATATGATTTATCTTGAGCAAATTGGTTATTTTGGCTTGCGGCAGGGTCACGACCATTTTTCAAGCATTTTTAGCCCACGTGTGCTCCTTGCTAAAACGATCCCCAGGTGACAAATTTCAGTTCTATATTTAAAGTTAAGTTTTGCACTTTGTAGGTCTTAGTTTAATGGCAGTGGTCCGGTTATGCCCATCTACCTAGTTGCATTACGATATCTCAATTTTTACTCAAGTTACTGACTGCACATACAGACGGAGGGACGTATGTAAAACCCTATATCTATTTCGATTAGTTTTAGTTGATACAAACAAGAGCAAGAGTACAAAAAAAAAAAACAAAAATTGTTAACAGTTGCAATTCAAATTTTGAAAATTTTATCTAATCCGTGTAAGATTGGTAAATTTTTCCCCTGCCCGTTGCTGTGTTTTTGATTTACAACTGTGCTTTATTTAATACAAAAATTTCAAAGTTAACGGTAGTATTAGCTAGATTGTCAACAATTTTTATTACTCTTTTGAAATGTAATAAATAAATCAAATGTCGTTTGCAGAATCGTCACTTCTGATTTGGAGAAAAGTTTTTATGAGGCAATTGTAGTTTCTGGTTTCTATTGAAATATAAATTATATGTACAGTACTGTACGGTATACAAATACTGTTTTTGTTTGCTGCTAGAAGACATTCTGCTTCATAATCGACACAACTATTGAAAAGCTTATTGCACATTTCCTGTTGTATGTTATTGTCAGAATAACTTTGCTTATAGTTTAATTAAGTTGTGCCCAAAAAAAAACATAGCTAAGCACTGTTGCGTTTGCGTTTCACAGTCAATGCTTAATTTCTCCAACATTTTATTATGATATATGGCAACGTTATGGGCAACATATGTTTTACAAATGTCATCCATAAAAATATGTTTAAAATATTTAAATTACTTGTATAACAGACAATTCATACAAACATTTGCGAGGCAAGTTATATCGAAAATGGAAGAAATCAACAAAAGAACCCCGAATTTCACCTCCATATTTTTGCACAAAAAATAATTTCTTATTTCTTATTATTCTTCTTTTGACAAATAACTGAAAATTCAAAACAATTCAAAACAAAAATTAGCTCTTACTTAAACACTTTGATTAAGTCTCCCATTTCATTTCAATACTTAAGCATAACTTAAGTATGAACTGTAAAACACTATTTTCCTGTTTTATCTTAAACACAACTTAAGTATGGACTGTGAAACCGGGCATTAAACTTTTTGTTTTATTTGCATCCTCCATTAATCTTTTAAATTAGATATTGCTTTTGTTATTGCTAATTATATTATTGCCATTACATCCAAAAACTTTTTGCGAATTTTCGGCTGTCACCACTGACAGTCAAATGAACATAAAATGATATTTACGAGTGTTTTCAAAGCAAGTTTTACATACAGCAAAAATAGTCAGCACACATTTCCATAGGAAATTGTAAAATAATTAGCTTTACTGCTTGTGAATTTAAATCGCAAAAGTATTGTATTTGTAAAAAAATATTATATATAAACTAAAGTAAATTTTACTTTTAATTAATATCGGGATCTTTTAATATATTTAACATAGATAAAACTAATTTTTTTTGTTCGCTCCGCACAGATTTTTCCACATTCTCTCAGAATTGCTTCTCGGAAGCGGTTTTGGATGTTATGTTGTGTTTGCGGAGAGCACGTTCCAAATCTGCCCACAAGTCGGTTAGGGGATTGAGGTGGTGTTTCTAAAACTTTTGGAGCATTGTACAATATCTACAGTTTTGTATTGTGAGCTGTACATATGTTGCAGGTCGTTGTCGTATTGAAATACATTATTTAACGACCGGAAAGCTCGAATTTATCTGCGCTATCGTTTAAATTATATTTTTACAAAATAGTAAATTTATCCATTCTTGCAGTAATAAACTACAGCCTAGCAGTAATAAACTACAACTAGAAGTACATTTCCACCCCCGTGCTTAACCGAACATAATGTGTTTTTGCTTTGCATTTCGGAATTCACCGCTCGCCAAACCTTTTTGGAGCTGAAGTACTTTATACTTAAAGTAGTTTAAATTCATATATTTGTTTAAAATAAGATTTCTTATTATAATCTTGGAACATGAGTATACAGAGTATGATATTTTGGTTCATCTAACCGTTGTACGCATCACCTAAAATTAAGCGAGATGCATATAGAGCTGTACATAAATAAATAAACGATCAGGATAACAAGACGAGTTGGACAGGCGGATGGGCAGACAGACAGTCACCCGTATTTAAACTCTTGAAATTCAGACAGAATCCTTTCCGGTGTATAAAAAATGGATTGAATCGGGTCAATACTTCTATGAGCCCCATAGATATACCTAATGCAAAGATTTTCGATTTACGGGTGACTTTATGCTGCATACATCGGTCAATATTTAAGTTTTCTCAATTAGAAGACGTGTTTTTGTCGTAACAGTGTATCTTTGTATCTAAAATTAATATAATTAGTTGCAAACTTGACATAGCCCGTATGCGGTATATGTCGGCCAGTGTATGAGTGATTTATTGGATATACATATTCGTACGAGTATTTATAAAATTGGTTAGATTCCAATGCTCTGATTGACTACTTATACGTTAAGATATTTCCTTTGCTTGGATTCCAAATTGAAAGAGTATAAAATGTTCGGTGGCAAGCGAACTTATCCTTCCTTACTTGTTCCTTTAATTTTTGATATTCTATCTTTCGTTTCCAGTCATAATTTTTGTTTTTTTGCAAAAATTATTAATTAAATTTTCATTGCAATTAATACTTAGTACTATGAGTTTATAACTAGTTAGATAAATATTGACTTTAGTTCTAAAGTTTCTAATTACATTTCAAATTTATTCATGGTCTCATTATGCACAAGTTATACCAATTAATACATTTAAGAGTAGATACGTATTACTTTACCATAATTTAGCACAACAGTAAAAGTCAATAAAAAATAAAATTAATAGCACTGCCTTTGTCCAAAAAAGTATACCATATATGAATTTGACAATTGGTATTCTTTCTACTTTAACTTGAGAGGCGAAATACTTGTACATATGTAAGCACTTGTTGGGTTGTTAAGAATTCTTGAAAATACAGTACTACTATGAGCAAAAATGAGTAAGACTTTTTTCATAATTTAAAAATTTTTAATTTTGTCTTCAAAATCTATGTCGTCCCACTTAAAGTAATCCCTCTTGGCTTGGCCCAAATTCACTTGTGCCAACGGCGATCCTCGATCCTTGTTCAAGTCAATTTCCGGAATAGCCTTCAATGCGCGTTGCGATTCATGTTTAATGTCTTCAATTGACTCAAAACGGTTTCCTCGGATTTGTAGAAATTTCCTATCACTAATTTCTTTATAATTAAATCAAACTTCGATATTTATTGTGTTTTCACTGCTGAAAGAACAACGTGGATATTTTGCTCTGCTTAAGCACATCTTCTTAAACGCCTATTGCGTGGCTTTTAGTATCAACCTAGTATTTAAAGTAGTCAAAACCTGAAAGATACTGATAAATAAGTAATGGTGTTAAAGTTTAATTATAATGTTCAGTTTAAATAATGACTGAGGTTTATACATATTTAAAAAATATTGAAATGTAAGTAAAATTTACATCGCAACCGTCAAATGTTTGGGAATATACATATTTATTTTGATCCGTCCATTCTAAGTTAGAGAATAAGATTATTTCTTAAATATTTGTAAAGTTACATAAATAATAGTGAAACGTTTTTGATTTTTCTGTGTGCAAAAATGTGTAGCCAAGGGCGCTTGCTTTCGATATTGTTGGACTATGGGCTGAAAGCAAATGATAAGAAGGTTGTGGTGAGTAGTCCATAGCTTCCGAGAAATGTATGGCCATTCATCAGATACAGATACACACGCCGAGACGTAAATAGTGTCATAAAATTGAACAATACGTGACCCCGAGTATTATAATGGCTATTGTATTGTTAGGTTCGCATAGTTTGAAAGGTTGTTCATTTATACATCGTCAGCTCAGCTTTACTATACATTTATGCTTCGTAACAGCACAGCAATATGAAAATATATGCAAAAGGTTTGGTGAAGTCTACCCTTCGCTTCATTAAACGCTTTCCGAGCAACTAATTTTGTCATAAACTCAGTATATAACGAACGGACAAAGTAGGAAAGCGAAACAAATATTTATATAATTGGTGCTTACAATTTTGCTGCGTCTGCTATTCGGATCACGATTTAAGTCGCTTTCGAAGTTCTCGTGAATTTTACTAGAAGCATTTTGATGACAGAAATATCCTCTGAAATTTTTTACATATTGAACGCCGACCACTAGGAGTAATTTTGATCTTTGTCTGAACTGGGTCGCACTCTACCTTTGCTTTATCGATTTTGAGAAAGCGTTCGACACTCTCAAACATGATCCGATTTGGAGAGCCCTAGTATGGAAAGGAGTTCCGGAAAACTAGTTAACCTAATAAAACAGCTGTACTCAGGAGCTAGTTGTTGAGCAAGGTGTGGAAATATTTTATGTAGCGACATCCAAGTTAGGACTGGTGTCAGGCAGGGGTGCGTGATATCTCCCCTTTTATTCAATTCGGTATTGGATTTGGTGATGCGTCAAGCGTGTGCGACTAATAGAGGAATATCTTGGGGTTTAAGCGGTAGCCATGAAGGTTTGGACTATGCGGATGATATCTGTCTGTTGTCTCATAAATATTCGCACATTTCCTTGAAACTAGAAGCTGTTAGTGATCTCGCCGCACAAACTGGACTTAAAATTAATATAGCGAAGACAAAACTCATGCGCATCAACACAACCGAAACGCCAAATCTACAGATCGCTGGAACATGTCTCGAAAAAGTCGACGAGTTCTGCTATTTAGGTAGCATCATATCTAAAAACGGTGGATCAGCAACCGATATACGAAACCGTATATCCAAAGGTCACGCTACCTTCGGAATGTTGGATAAAGTCTAGAGATCAACACATATATCCATACGTACGAAGCTAAAAATATTCGATTCAAGCGTGAAATCCGTTTTATTATATGGCTGCGAGACGTGGAATATTGCAACGAATGTTTTGCAATCGCTGCAATCCTTTTTTAATCTATGTCTTCGAAAAATTTTGCGGATATTCTGGCCTAACGTTATAAGCAATGCTAATCTCTGGACCGTAACCAAACAGCGATCCATATCGAAATTCGACGTCGTAACACGACGACATTAGCAGAACAGCGCTAGTTAGAATCCGCAAGGAAGCCGAAGACGCGGGAGACCAGTCAACACCTGAAGACGGGAAGTCGAAGCAGAAGCACAGAGAAGTGGTAATTCTTGGAGAGAAATTAAATGTATAGCTGTAACTAAAATGAATTATAATTTGTTTATTGAGGCCCTATGTTCCACCTAGGAACTACGGGAAAATATATATATATATATATAAATAAATCTGGTGAATACGGTGGCTGAGGCACGATTACTGTGTTGCTTTTGGTCAAAAAATTACGAATAACCAAAGACGAGTGAACAAGAGCGTTATTATTATGATGACAACGCCAAAAAGAAGAATCGGAAGCAGAGGAAGACAACGATATGGATTTCGTTCTCTTCGACTAAACAGCTCATCACTAAGTTTTCCACAATTTCTGTTGTTACAAATACTGCTTCTCGCAAACGGTGAATAACTTTAAGATACCCCTTTTTATTGATAGTACGACCATGTGGTAAGGATTGCTGATACTCTACGCCACGGTAATCGGAAAAAACAGACAATAAAACCCCCACATTTGATAGAACTTGACGTACTTTTCTTGGCCATGGCTCTCGTGGGTTTTTCTATTGGAACAATACGGCTTTGGTCTCGATGTCATAGCCATATGTCCATGATTCGTCACCAGTTATGACCCTTTTAAGTAAATCTGGATCGCCTTAAACGTCATTCGACAATTGCTGAGCGATGCTCATGCAATGGTTTTTTGGTCAAAATTCATACCCAAAATTTCCGAAAAAATTGCATGGCATGAATCAATCGATATGCCGACGAAACGAAAATCATTATACTTATGTACTATATGCATTATATGGGAGTTGATGGTATTATCGACCCGATTTTATCTATTTTTGTCTACTACTAAAATGCCACATATAATATGATGATGCTCCTTAAGGTAGTAATGTCACCCTGGTGTCATATGTTTGTAATATCAGACGGGAATATCATCAAGACGGGTATAATGAGTGACTTTTTTTTCGTCGAGAGAGGACTTTACTTATCAACTGCCTACTCAGTCCAAAGTAGTACCTGTTGGCAAGATTTATTCTAGACGAAATTATCTACGACTTCGAAGTTATGACAGCAAATATTTCATCTTGCCCTCGTTCACTACCGGACCCATTTGCTTTGCTTTCTTATTCAGTCTGGAAAAAGCAGAAGTAACAACGCGGGTGTTAAGGCCAATAATATCAATATCACCGGCATACGCCAGCAGCTGTAGAGTGTACAGAAGATATGTAGGTTGTACCTACTCGTTTGACTGAGCTTTTGGTATTGCTCAACGTCAGTTTACACAGTCGTATTAGTTTTGTGGGGATCATCCCGGCATAAAGGCAGCTCCTTTTCGTGCTGTCAAAAACAGCTTTAGCGCATGGCGAATATCTGGCCGGTTGTTGATTTTTCATGTCTAAAGCCACACTGATAAGGTCCAATCAGTTTGTTGACGGTGGGCTTTAATCTTTCACACAATACGCTCGATAGAACCTTACACTGACAATGTAACTCGTGTGCGCAAATTATTGAATTCCTAATCCTCCTGGACCGTGAACGCCAAGTTTTACGCGGAAGTCCTGAAGAGACTCAAACGGACGGTCAATCGGGTCTGACAAGACACCGCAGCCGATTGAAAGTTGTTCCACGACGCCCGACAACGCCCCGGCTCACACCGCCTTTCTTGTGAACAGCTACCTAACCAAGGCCGACATCCCAATGCTTCTGCAGCCACCCTACTGCCCAGATGTGGCCCCATGGACTTTTTTGTTTCTTTGCCTGAAAAGGACGGTGAAAGGCAAGCATTTTGAGGCGACAGAACGGATCCAAGCAGCATGCACCTCTGCTCTAAAGGCTATTCCGGAGAATGCCTTCACGAATCCCACGATGTGTTCTTGTTTGGTCGCCTCGAGCTGCTCTGTAAATATTACACGTATGCGGGCGTATGGTTGTAAGTCGATTGCGGTGTAACTTAAAGTAGGTGGCGGCCAATTTTTAGAAATTGTTATCTCTGGACTAAACCGTGACAATGTTGCTTAAGGGCTGATTGTGCCGGTTCGTCCACCGATTGTCAGGGTGAAGGGGTCAGCATTAAATACATATGTACATATGTATGTGATGCAAATTAATTTGTTTCACTTTACACATTTAGTTAAAAATAGGTTTTGACTTTGTCCTTGCTGCGGTATGACATTGCGAAAAATGCAACATACGAGTACATTGGGGACGTTACGTTCGTTGAGGGTTACCCAGACTTCAGAAACTCTGCCTGAGACTGGGTTTCTTGCTTTTGTGGATGATTGCACGCAATCATAGACCCCTATCTGATTGATGATTGAGTGCCCAATATACTGGGACATTAGGGCTATCTTGAGTATGGGAATTAGCTGGATTTACGGACTATTAGATATTAGCGGTGTGATCTGCACTAGTCGGTCTGCCGAACTGTTAGTGACATTTGGGATATTGCGCGTCAATTGTTTAGACGGCAAAGCGTTTCACTGAAAATTAAGGTTAGCTTCTTGAATGAATGGTCGAACCCCTGGTCTCCAGTCCAGAGCAGTATAGAATCCCAATTGGTAGTAGCTTCGGCTACGAAGTCTGACTTAATTCTGGTACCATGGGAAGCAGGAGCCTTTGGAGGCTGTCGTCAGCAGGTACCTACGTTAAACACACCAGACGTTAGTTTACTTTTTGTGGGCTACAATTTTATAAATATAACCTGTAAAGTGAGGAGATATCTTCGCGAAATTCGCCTTGAATTATTGTTCAAGGCATGGGTATAAATTGGGAAGCAATTATTTAGATCAAACCACTATACATATGTATATACATGTATATAGCCACCATACAAACTGATCAATCAAGTTCATATAAAGATTGAATGGTATTATATCAACCGAGGTTAATGTTTCTTCTTATTACTAACAACCGTGACAAAAGTATTATACTCTTTGCAACATATTATGTGGGAAAAGCTTTGCAGATACATATTGTCAAAGATTTGGTTTACTGTTTTCGTCAAAAGTCGCTAAACAGTAAATGGCATTTAAGAGATTTGTGGGCTTATGTTGTTATTTTGGCTTACTGTCGGCACTAAAGATAAATATGTTTCCTAGCTTCCTTAGAATTCTGGCGAAACAGTCCAGGATGTCATTCAGTTAAGGCGACTATTATGAATTATGATATCACTCTGCTTTGAAATATTCACAACATTTACGAAAAAGCGCACAACACTTATACAAATATTAGTAAATGAAAAGATGTGAAAACATTGTGGATTCTGGAGAAAATGTGACGAAAGAAAGTATGTATTTAGAGAAGTGAATGGTGAACGTAAGTCCAAGTTAAACACTAAAATAGTAATAGCTCTGTAGTTACTTATAAAATATAAAAGGAGGAGCATCTTATTATTCGATAGAATTATATTGTTTAATTATTTTAAAAAGAAGATCTGTGTAATTTGTATTGACATCAAGCGAATGTTTTTAGAAATGTCATGTATTGAGCAATAGCAAATAACTTTTCAAAACTGTAAATAAAATCATCTGTAATAAGAAGGATATCAAATTTTAAGTTAAGAAAAAACGAAGAAGTTCGATTGAATTCCTTTGAATATATGTATAAAAAATTAAAAATATTAGTATTATATTTGGAATGTATGCCTATTAATGATATATTTTCTTCCACAATCGCTCATAATTAGACTAAAATAGCGCACACAAAAATTGTTTTGTTATCTCACTTTCGGCCTTCTAATGTGTAGTTAATGTTACACTACTTAAATATTGTACATCTTCAATACTTTTTCGTTACGCTTTCACAAAGTTCACTGTACTCCATGCAATGGCTGTTTGGTATTGCAGATTTGCACAAAAAGTATCGTGGTTTTTGAATTTTCGCGGGCTAATTATATTCCAATTTCAGTTTGTTTTATTGCCTCATGCTGGTACTTATATCGCTTACTCATGCTGACAAGGAGCGGCCTTTTGAATATTAAAGTTAAGTTTTAAAAGCTGTTATGATTCGTCTTTGATTTTGGTGCCAAAATTGCTCACTTTCGAGCAAAAACAGCGCCGCGTTGACATTGCTCAGGAGATGTTGGACATAGTCTGCGTCTACTGAGATCTGCTTCAGAAGGTCATAAATGGTGACGAATAATGCATTTACGGTTATGACGTGTAAAGCAAAACGCAATCATCCCAATGGAAGCTGCCGCATGAGCCAAGGCCAAAAAATCGCGCCAAGTTATGTCAATTGTGAAGAAGAACAGTTTTCTTCACTTGCATATGCGTTGTACATCATGAGTTCTTCACAAAGGGTTGTAAGGTCATAAAGAATATTACCTGTAAATAATCGCAATTTATGCAAAGCAATCCATCAGAAACTCTCGGATTTGTGGAAGATTAGCTTCTGCGCCATTATAACTCCCCTGCTCACGCATCCTTGCTTGTGCGCGAATATTTGGACAAAAATAACATATTAATGGTGCCGCAGCCACCGTATTTCCCAGACCTGGCCTCCTGTGACTTTTTTGTTTTCTGAACTGAAAAGGTCCATGAAAGAGCGATGCCATGCTATGATTAGGAGAATAAACTGTATCGATTTGAGGTTTGGAAAAAGGCTGACATAAGTGCAATATATTTGGGGGTGATTACTTTGAGGGAGACAAGAACAATATTCTTTAATAAACAAACACTGTCTTAAGAAATACAAAATTCGTACACTTTTTCCACAAACCTAAACATAGTCCGTCCGTATACGAGTACATGTTTCTTATGAGTACTAGTTTCATAAATTTTAACGAAAGTATGCTCAGAATAAGGCAGCATGTAGTCATACTTTAAATAATTAAAGAGCACATTGTATGCAAATATGTATATATGTTAGTATATGTATAAGTACTATACATGAAAAACCAGCAGAAAGAGGCCATATAACTTTAATGGTAATATGGCACAGTGCATTTATGGGCTCCACATTTTAAATGTTAAAATCTTTCGCCCACTAATGATATCATAAATTTAAATTCTTTGAATTCTGTACTTATTTACATACATATAACACACACAAACGCTTCATTTCAGGTTCGCATACCTCCTGTGTAAACACATTAGCGCAGATGGGCCACCATATGGGATGCTTAAATATAATATACGTAACACATAATTATTTGATTTCATTTCGAGGAGATACAAAAATTTAAAATTTATATCTGGTGTATGGAAGTATGTGCTGCTGTGAGCAAAAAATAGTAAGAATTTTTAATTTAAATTTCGCGCAAAAACCCATTCGTCGAAATATTTTTTTTTTAGGTTGGTATGTGAGTCAGAGTCAGTGGCCTCTGTGCCAAATGTTACATCAAAATAATCATTAGTAGTAGTGTTTAGTATACGCTTGTCTTTCTGAAGTACATAAAGTGCATTCGGCGAATTTTACGATGAGTAAAATTATTCAGCAAAGAAGTTTCGAATGAACGAATACTTAGCCGACGGACGAGTCACATTGTCGGTGTTTGTCGAAGTCGCAGGTCTCCTAGCACGGTCTTCATCAGCGACTTTTCCCGGTCCTCCAAAAAGGCGTGGTGCCACCAAAACACACCACTCCTTGCTAAACAACATCTGGGTAAGCCTGCTTGATTATATCAAACGTCTATGTCGCAGATTTACCGAGTTTCACACAGGATTTAATCACTCACTCACAGAAACGAAAATGTTTGTCCTGACTCTCCAGGTGCTCGTTCGTTAAGGGGGTATTCTAGTCTAGAAATTTAAAAAAATCGAAATATTTTTTTTTTCAATGTTTAACTATTCAAAATTATGTGTACAAGAGGATTTTTTCAAAATTCAAATTATTTTCGGAGATATAGGCATTTTTCTGACCCGGCATCCAAACTGGTTCGGCCGGAATTAATCGAACAAAAGACTTTACGCGAAACTTTAAACGCGTTTTTCTCAAAACTGACTTTTTCGGAACGATACCCACGATTTCTCAGGATCTAATGGACCGATTTACTTGAAATTTTATAGAGTCTTCTTTATAGGCTTGTCTATGGTTGGAACTAGCCCCATACCCAAATTTTTATTTTTATTAGAGTGATCCAGAAAAACTTTTTTCCAGGCAGTCGCCATTTTGTGAAAAAAATTTTCCCCACTTTTCCGTAGGTCCGGCCATTGCGAGATTATTCTAGATTAATAATCTTTTTCTTTTTGGTTTCAGATAACTAGGAGGGTTGAAATCATGGGTATGGTCACGTGGAAATTTTTAAAGACCGATTCAATCAATTCAATCAGCTCATAATTTTTGAAATTTTTCTTTCTTCTTTCTGTACTCTTCTAAAATTATCAAGTAACTAATAAAAAAATTTATAGCAAAAATATTAATTGCCTTTTTTTACGACACTTTAAAAATTACCTGAAATTCATGCGTCTAGACCAGAATACCCCCTTAACTAGGCCCTCTACCGTAACCAGTCGGTGCGCGCACGCTCCGAAGTACAGTCGTGGCGGAAGAAATTCAGTGCTATTACTTTTCGGACAAACCCTGTGTCTCACAGATTGACCCATACTTTCGATAGAAAGTTAATCACACGCATTTGGCCCTACCGATGCGATATAAGGGGGCTTTCTGCAAAAAACAAAATCTTCAAATATGTATTTTAAATGCCTTTTTATTTTTTTTAGTTGTTCCATTAAGGTGCTTGGATATGTGGAGAAACTTCGTTCGACACCTGCAGTTGATACGGGGCAGTATGAAAGTAGAGTCAGCTCCGTTGTATGCATCTGTGGCACTTTTACCTTGTTCAAAATGTCTTTTATTTCTTTAAGGCATTTGTATCCTTTATATCTTCTGAGAATGGCTTAAGCTTTTCAAAATATATGACTATTTCTCCAGTAGATATCGAGGTCCGTACTTCATGGACGAGGCGGATAGATTCTTTTATTTCTATTATTTTAGACTATGTCTTTAGACAGTTAGACTCAAATCTTTAAGCGGTGTGACTTAAACAACTCCGGAATTATAAATCTACTACTCTTTTCAGCTCATTGAAGTAAACAGAATTATAAGCAACAGCTTTTAACCACGAACACACGTGGCAGAGGAAATTTGATAGGTGATAGCTGATTATTTTAAATGGTATATAGTTAGGTTCCTGAAAGTGAAACGCTTTCATTGTTGTTTTTAATAGAACTAAACTTCTTTTTATTTTTCTTCAAAGTAACAAAAAAAGTGTAGTCCAAATTCAATATTTTTGGTTCCGATAGACGTTCATAAGTGTGAAGAAAGCTCAATGCAGAGCTTCAAGATAAGCAGCACAACTGTGAAGCATAGCGGTGGCCATGTAATGGTGTGGGCCTGTAAGTCGGCTGCAGGTGTTGGAAATCTTCAAATTTTTCAAATTATACTCGTATGTGCATAGAAAGCGGTTTGGATATGACCTCTAACTATTCTCCAATATATTTAACACTACACGAAGGTGTTGTTATTAAAGAACCACCACTTTCGCCAACAAATAAAAACACTAACTGGGAACACTTTAAGAAAATACTGTCTAACGTTGAGAATCACATAAAAAAAAGTTGTAACACCGAGCTAGCTAACGAAATCTTGAATTTCACAAACACAATTCAAAATGCAGCCTTAAAAAAAGCGGATCAAACATGGGCCAAGGTGTCTTTAAACCATATGACACATCCAATGCAGCAGAAATGGAACCTCGGACTTACGACAATTACACCGAAATTCCTCTTAGGTCTTCTCCACAATTGCCCAAGTGTATATAATAACTCGAGTTATTGAAGAAGATGACAATTGTATTACAGCAAAATTTGCAGATGATACTTGCGGTTTTGTCTGTCGGCAAAATTACACGAAACTAAATCAGTACTTATTGATTTCACAAACAACAGTACTAGACAAATGCTTCTGTACTTAAAAAGTGTGCAAATATCATTTCACAATACTGCAAACTACCTAGGCATGACCCTGGACACAAAACCTAAATGGAGTGCACATGTCAAAAAGAAAAAAGAAGAATTAGAAATAAAATTCAGAAAAACGTGTTGGCTATTGCACTCTCCACATATAAACAACCGCGCTGTTTTACACCTTCTGTAATTGCTCTGCTACGGCTACAAAAATATTTAATGTGAAGCAACTTTTTTTCGATGCATACATCTGTACCAACTATTAAATTCCCTGTGAATCTAAGTTAAGGCACGTGCCTGTTCTGTACAACAATGTCTTAACTGAGTTAGAAACAAAAGCTGTCAATAATTATATTTGAATATCTGCAGACGAGACAACAGACTCGGAGTATTGACGAGCTATTTATATGAACGAACAAAATATTATTTATCCGTATTCAATGTTGCAATGCTACCGCTGTAGTCGCATTTGTTAGAGAGTTAGAGTTAGAGTTACTTTTACCAAACGGTGTGTTAAACTTTATATTCAATTCAGGACCCTCAAATGCTAGTTCGTATACTAATACGAGGGCTGCTATATATATTTCTGGCCTAGGGCAACACTAGTGTATGTTGCCAGGTGCAATCTGACATTTCCATTGGAAAGTTTGACATTTTTTAGCATAACATCACTCAGAACATTTTGTCATTTAATCGGGAATTGTTTTATTTACAGGAAATTAAAAAATTCATCTCGGCCAAAAAATGGAATTAACTCGTGAACATTTTCGTGCGATCATTTTTCACAACTTTCGACGTGGATTATCACGACAAGAGTGCATCGATGAACTAAAATCTTTGTATGGCTATAAAGCACCATCCTATAGCACTGTGAAAAACTGATACAACGAATTCAATCATGGCCCACGCTCGCTCAAAGACGAATTCCGTGAAGATCGTCCAAAAACAGCCGTTGTGCCAGAAAACATCGATGCCGTACGTGAACTGATAATGCAAACCGTCATGTAACATACCTTCAGATAGAGGCATGCCTATGCATTTCTCCCACCAGCATACATTCGATATTGCATGAACACCTGGCCGTAAAAAAGGTTTGTTCTCGTTGGATCCCGCACAATTTGACAATCGCTCAAAAAAAGGCTCGTGTGGATTGGTGTAAAGAAATGCTGAAAAAATACGATCGCGGTGCTTCAAAAGACGTTTATAAGATCACAGCATCACATATGCTAGCTACTGTTTATGCTCCCCAAGTTATGTATCTTAAGATGATGATTTTCACTTGCCTTTCGCTTGGATTACATGGCCTAGCTATGTTTGTGCGGACACCGTTTTCTATGCATGCATCTTAACTGAAAAACTAAAAACATGAGAATTTAAAACATCATTTTATAATTTATTGTTATCGTAATAACTGCATTGTAAAATAAAATGAAATTTATTTATAGATTTAGGAACAAAAATAATAATAACTCACTTAAAGATTTTATTAATTTTTTCTCAATTTTCGTGGAGTTCCGCAATAACTGGCCTGGCTTTATTATTGCAGTTTCGAAGTGCAGCCAAAATCCTGTCTGAATTCCTTTTGGACGAGAATTATGAATTTCAGGTATGGTACCCCTGCGCAAGAAACCCCTTTTGTGGGCAGAGAATTCGTGGGCATTTTTTTAAAAAAGCAGTTTCGGTAGAAGCCTTTTCAAAATTTTAGTTCAGGCCGAACCAGTTTCAGTGCCGTGTGACCAAAATATCTCCGAAAATAATTTTAATTTTGAAAATCCTCTAGTAGGCATATTCTTGAATTGATAGACTTTAAAAAAATATTAAAAAAAAATTCCAGAAATTAGAATCACATTAAAAAGAAAATGTCTTTTATTTACGAGCGTCGATTTTATATTTATTTCTTTCTAAAGATAATAAAAATGTATTTACTCCTCAGCATTTTGAAAGGATCCTATTAGAGTAATCATAATATTTAATTAATTGTTAACATCTACTGTAATTAGCTGATGCATATTTTACAAAGAACTTCGTTATGACTTTTAGTTCAATCACTGCTCATTAAATGCTCATTTAACTTTCTGATGACCTTTTGTCTTTCAAAGCAGTCGTTGACAA
>NC_052502.1:39565477-39633205 GCF_016617805.1 Bactrocera tryoni
GTCAGTTCTGTTTTGACATTTGTGTAGTAAACACATGCGGGTTATTGGTGACTATTTATTTGACCAAAAATCGGTCGGTGATTTTGGCACAACGTGAATTTCGTAGCAGATTTCCTGGCCGTCCGACTCCTACTGGTGAAACGACGCGACGTTTAGCCGATCGCCTCGAAGATACTGGCACAACACGAGATGCTGCCAAGCGTGACAGACCCCGGAGTAGCCGTTCTGCAGAGAATATTGCTGCTGTTGCCGAGGATGTCATGGAAGCGCCGTCGACATCGACGCAAATGGGTATCAGTCGCCGGTTTTTACAGCGAATTTTGGTATCAGATTTACAAAGTCCAGACGGTGCATCACGGGACTGTTAGCTGCTGACCGCCAATCGCGTCTAACATACGCTAAAGCCATCCTTATTCACCACCAAGAGGAAGATGATTTGTCATCAAAAATAATCATAAGTGATGAGGCCCAAATCCATCTCAGCGGGTACGTAAATAAGCAAAATTTACGCTTCTGGGGCACTGAAAATCCGCGTGTAACCCACTAAGAGCCATGCATCGTTGGAGGAGTCTTCGGAACTTTTTTCTTAGAAGACGTCGCGAGCCAAACGGTTACTGTGAGTGGTGAGCGCTACAGAACAATGATCAACGAGTTCTTTTTGCCGCAACTGGATGAATTGGGATTGGAAAACATGTGGTTCCAGCAGGACGGTGCAACGGCGCACGCTTCATGTGCCACAACCGATATGCTGAAAGATGCATTTGCCGGGCGAATAATCTCCCGGCGCTTTGCAGTGGCCAGCAAGATCGCCTGATTTGACCGCTCCAGGCTTCTTTTTGTGGGGCTTTTTGAAGTCGCTGGTTTATGTTCTGGCCAAAGTGACGGAAAGTGCCATAAAAAGGGCTCAAATGACAATCAATCAATCTGTGGCAGTGGCCATTTACATGATATCATATTCTCGGCTTGATGTAAAAAAAAATTAAAAGACCAAATATAAATAATCCACAAGCAGAATCAAAGTTTTTCATTTTTCATTGTGGGACCGGTCAATGAGCATTGTTAATGGAGATGTCCGCTTAATAGAACGGCCATTTAATAGAGCTTTCACTGTATTTTTATACTCTAGCAACCAGTTGCAACAGATTATTATAGTTTTATTCACCTAACGGTTGTATGTATCACCAAAAACTAATCCAGATAGATATAGGGTTATATATGTACATATATATTACTAATCAGGATGACGAGAAAAGTTGAAATCCGGTTACTGTTTGTCTGTCCGTTGGTCCGCCCGTGCAAGCTGAAATTTGAGTAAAAATTGAGATATCTTGATAAAACTTGGTATGTGGGTTAATTTGTACAAAAAAAAATCGAGTTCGTAGATGGGCGTAATCGGACCAGTGCCACACCAACAAATCGCCGTTAACCGAAAACATGTAAAGTGTCAAAACTAAGCATTAAATTAAGTTATAAAACTGTAATTTGGCACAGAAGATCGCATTAGTAAGGGACATCTGCGGTAAAAATATCGTGAAAAGGTGAGCGTAACCCCGCTTAGTTTAATGTTCATATCTCCTAAACTACCAAAGCTACAACAACCAAATTTGATATGCAAAAATCCTATAAAAACTCCTACCCCCAGTGTGAAAATGGATGAAATCGAAGGATAACCCCGTTCAATCCCCATATAACGATAGGTACTAAATATGCCAGAAACGTTGAAATTTGCCGCTGGGATTCTATGGCATGGCTTTATAGGGATCGTGGTAAAAATTTTACTACGGGCATGGCATCGCCCATTTTTTTGGTGAAATCCCATACCTCGGGACCTGACCAAACCGGTTTCGACAAAATTTGGAACGTGGCATTCTTTTCGTATTTCTATGTTACTCTGTGAAAATGAGTGAAATCGGACAATAAACACGTCTACTGCCCATATAGCACAATTTTAAATTCCACTTGATTCGTTTACTTTCCAGCACACAAAACAGGAAGCGTTATATATTGCTTGCTATTGGATAAAACTTTGCACAAATAATTCTTTTAGAGTGTGCCACTTTATGGCAAAAAATTGTTGAAATCCAACCAAAACCATTCAAGACCCTAGGTATCGGATATGTGAAACCCAGTACCTAAAGTTGACTTTTGATCGAAAATGTCGGTCAAAGTGTGATATGTATAACTGGATTTATGGGATAATCTTTCTCCTATAATAGTATGGCTGCATGTCAAAAATGGGTTGAATCGGACCAATACTTCCCTTAGCCCCCATTTACTTAATATAAAGAATTTCGAACTTCCGGGTGACTTTGCGCTGCATATACGGCCAATATGTGAGGTATCCTAATGAAAAATGGAGGGTGTGTTTTATTCATAAGAGTGTATCTTTGTGCCTAAGATAGATAAATTTGAGCGAAAACTTGGCCTAAGCCCCAAATAACTAATATTTTCGAACATCCGGCGGGCTTTACTCTGTATGATTGGTTTTTCACCTTAAAGTATTTCCATGGTTTTGATTCTTGCAAGTTGCAAGTGTACAAAATGTTCGGTTGCACCTGTACTCTGCCCTTTCTTACTTGTTTTACTTATAAGTGGCCAGCACACTTGCGCTTGTGTGGAAATTGTAGAACATTGAATGCTCATAGCTCAAATCCAATCAATTAAAATTCTTTTTGCAACTCATATGTACATGGTAACACAGATACAAATAAACTAGCTTTACAGACACTTCGGTATTTTTGAAATCAATTCAAATACCAGAGCACTTTTCCAAAATAGTATTTGCTTATATGCCCACACTGCATACAGACATGAATCAATTAAGCAACAAGTTTTTTTCTTTTGTAGCAATTCATCTTCATACTGATATGGGAGTCATCCCCATACATGTATTGAATATCAAAAAGTAATAATTATTTATAATTTTAAAGTCGCCTTTAAATATAAAGTATATGAATGCAACCTTGTAACATTGTTAATGTAACACAATATCATCTGGTCCCAAACTGCGCCTAATATTCATATTGCTAATAGTTTAATAAAACAATTTTATTGATAAACTTGTCTAACTATAATTGGTGTAATTAAAAAAAAAGGTACACATGCCAGATTCAATAAACGTTGCAATTAGACGAAGTAGAAGCAGGTCACAAAACTAAAACGAATTCTTGTCTACCATTTTGAATATACTGAATAGACTTCATCATATATGTATATTAATCGATTGTCGTTTTTTATATTTTGTAAGCAACTCAAACAAAGGTTAAAAATATATCAATTCTACATAAATTTAGTAAATATTATGAAACAAAGTCAGCATATATTTTTCAGTCGTGTATTGAAAAGAAAAAAAATCACAAAACAAAATAATGTTGGGCAAGTTTTGAGAATCTTTCGAGAACTTCTTCTGTAATGATGCGTGTGCAGCAATGCCAGGCTGATCAATCTATCTTGAAGCATGTTCGTTCTCAGCCACGTTTTCATGCGGCAAAGTGTCGAAAAAGAGCGTCCATTAAGATTTTCAATAATGTACTAGACACAGTAATATCTCAATTAAATATACATACATATGTACGTTTTATTGGTATGTGTCTGCCATATATTCGACTTTCTAACACTAACATTTATGTTACATGTTGATGAAGCAACTTTACTACAAAAGTGGGACGAATTCCAAATAAAATATTCAGATATAATAGGCCATAGTTTTTCACCTCAATTTATTAATATTTACCACCTAGTTTTACCTCAATTTCAAGCATTATGTAAGGAAATCATGAGCCAATATGAAGTGCTAGAATACGACCAAACGGAAATATTTACAGCAATGTTATTACAGAAATAACATGGGCCACACTCGATGTCGACATTTATCGCTAATAGCAATTGAAGATAAAACCGCATGTAAACGAGGTAATTGATACTTTTGCGAAAACACAAGGAAAAATTTGTAAATATAAATTGTTATATAGTCAGTTTGAACCTTTATATAATAAACCCTTAAATCTTCTCTTTTTTTCTTTTATTAGCCAAACCTACATCAAGTATTATTGTCTTACTGTTTAATATTTTTATTACCTGCCCTGCAGTGCACTAAAAAGAGCTTAAATAGCTTAGCATTTTTTAACCTTATCAGTTTTCATAGCAGTGGGCCCCATTTTTTAATTTACCACAGGACCTTTGGTTAGCTAGCTACGCTACTGGCCATACATTGAGCTATATTTTCGGTTAAAAGTCAACTATAGATAATACAGTCCCCATATTCGGTACTTAGGGGCTTAAGCAGTTTTGGTTGAATTTGGACAATTTTTGGTCATAAGCTGGCATAGTTTCAACGCATTATTCGTGTTATACTTGTACATATATTGCGTCTTGATTTGTGTACTACAAAGTGGGCTAATCAAGTAGAAAATTGTACTATATCGTACGTCCAGATAACATATGTAGTATATTCTGTTGGTACACAAGTTCCTCGGCTGTCTAATACATTCCGGATAAATTTTAATGTCTTATTATTATTATAATGGGTTATTATTATCCGTTTTCATTCAATTTCAGTCCGTCAGGAGAGGTTCTTATATGATCTATCTTGAGCAAATTTGGTTATTTTGGCTTGCAGGCAGGGTCACGACCACTTTTCAAGCATTTTTAGCCCACATGTACTCCTTGCTACGACGATCCCCAGGTGACAATTTTCAGTTCTATATTTTAAGTTAAGTTTTCACTTTGTAGGTCTTAGTTTAATGGCAGTGGTCCGGTTATGCCCATCTACGAACTTGTCTTCCAATTTTTACTCAAGTTACTGACTGCACATTCAGACGGAGGGCCGTATGTAAAACCCTATATCTATTTCGATTAGTTTTAGTTGATACAAACAAGAGCAAGAGTACAAAAAAAAACAAAAATTGTTAACAGTTGCAATTCAAATTTTGAAAATTTTATCTAATCCGTGCAAGATTGGTAAATTTTTTCCCTGCCCGTTGCTGCGTTTTTGATTTACAACTGTGCTTTATTTAATACAAAAATTTCAAAGTAGTATTAGCTAGATTGTCAACAATTTTTATTACTCTTTTGAAATGTAATAAATAAATCAAATGTCGTTTGCAGAATCGTCACTTCTGATTTGGAGAAAAGTTTTTATGAGGCAATTGTAGTTTCTGGTTTCTATTGAAATATAAATTATATGTACAGTACTGTACGGTATACAAATACTGTTTTTGTTTGCTGCTAGAAGACATTTTGCTTCATAATCGACACAACTATTGAAAAGCTTATTGCACATTTCCTGTTGTATGTTATTGTCAGAATAACTTTGCTTATAGTTTAATTAAGTTGTGCCCAAAAAAAACATAGCTAAGCACTGTTGCGTTTGCGTTTCACAGTCAATGCTTAATTTCTCCAACATTTTATTATGATATATGGCAACGTTATGGGCAACATATGTTTTACAAATGTCATCCATAAAAACATGTTTAAAATATTTAAATTACTTGTATAACAAACAATTCATACATAAATTTGCGAGGCAAGTTATAACGAAAATGGAAGAAAACAACAAAAGAACCCCGAATTTCACCTCCGTATTTTTGCACAAAAAATAATTACTTATTTCTAATTAATCTTCTTTTAACAAATAACTGAAAATTCAAAACAATTCAAAACAAAAATTAGCTCTTACTTAAACACTGATTAAGTCTCCCATTTCATTTCAATACTTAAGCATAACTTAAGTATGAACTGTAAAACACTATTTTCCTGTTTTATCTTAAACACAACTTAAGTATGGACTGTGAAACCGGGCATTAAACTTTTTGTTTTATTTGCATCCTCCATTAATCTTTTAAATTAGATATTGATTTTGCTATTGCTAATTATATTATCGCCATTACATCCAAAAACTTTTTGCGAATTTTCGGCTGTCGCCACTGACAGTCAAATGAACATAAAATGATATTTACGAGTGTTTCCAAAGCAAGTTTTATATACAGCAAAAATAGTCAGCACACATTTCCATAGAAAATTGTAAAATACCTAGCTTTACTGCTTGTGAATTTAAATCGCAAAAGTATTGTATTTGTAAACAAATATTATATATAAACTAAAGTAAATTTTACTTTTAATTAATATCGGGATCTTTTAATATATTTAACATAGATAAAACTAATTTTTTTTGTTCGCTCCGCACAGATTTTTCCATATTCTCTCAGAATTGCTTCTCGGAAGCAGTTTTGGATGTTATGTGGTGTTTGCGGAGAGCACGTTCCAAATCTGCCCACAAGTCGGTTAGGAGATTGAGGTGGTGTTTCTAAAACTTTTGGAGTATTGTACAATATCTACAGTTTTGTATTGTGAGCTGTATGTTGCAGGTCGTTGTCGTATTGAAATACATTATTTAACGACCGGAAAGCTCGAATTTATCTGCGCTATCGTTTAAATTATATTTTTACAAAATAGTAAATTTATCTATTTTAGCAGTAATAAACTACAGCCCCATAGAAGTACATTTCCACCCCCGTGCTTAACCGAACATAATGTGTTTTTCCTTTACATTTCGGAATTCACCGCTCGCCAAACTTTGTTGGAGCTGAAGTACTTTATACTTAAAGTTGTTAAAATTCATATATTTCTTTAAAATAAGATTTCTTATTATACTCTTGGAACATGTCACTACAGAGTATGATATTTTTGTTCATCTAACCGTTGTACGCATCACCTAAAATTAAGCGAGATGCATATAGAGCTGTACAAAAATATATAAACGATCAGGATGACAAGACGAGTTGGAGAGGCGGATGGGCAGACAGACAGTCACCCGTATTTAAACTCTTGAAATTCAGACAGAATCCTTTCCGGTGTATAAAAAATGGATTGAATCGGGTCAATACTTCTCTGAGCCCTATACATATAGCTAATGCAAAGATATTCGATTTACGGGTGACTTTATGCTGCATACATCGGTCAATATTTAAGTTTTCTCAATTAGAAGACGTGTTTTTGTCGTAACAGCGTATCTTTGTATCTAAAATTAATATAATTAGTTGCAAACTTGACATAGCCCGTATGCGGAATACATATGTATGTCCGCTAGTGTATGAGTGATTTATTGGATATACATATTCGTACGAGTATTTATAAAATTGGTTAGATTCCAATGCTCTGATTGACTACTTATACGTTAAGGTATTTCCTTTGCTTGGATTCCTGCAAATTGAAAGAGTATACAATGTTCGGTGGCATCCGAACTTATCCTTCCTTACTTGTTCCTTTAATTTTTGATATTCTATCTTTCGTTTCCAGTCATAATTTTTGTTTTTTTGCAAAAATTATTAATTAAATTTTCATTGCAATTAATACTTAGTACTATGAGTTTATAACTAGTTAGATAAATATTGACTTTAGTTTTACAGTTTCTAATTACATTTCAAATTTATTCATGGTCACATTACGCACAAGTTATACCAATTAATACATTTAAGAGTAGATACGTATTACTTTACCATAATTTAGCACAACAGTAAAAGTCAATAAAAAATGAAATTAATAGCACTGCATTTGTTGAAAAAAGTATACCATACATGAATTTGACAATAGGTATTCTTTCTACTTTTACTTGAGAGGCGAAATACTTGTACATATGTAAGCACTTGTTGGGTTGTTAAGAATTCTTGAAAATACAGTACTACTATGAGCAAAAATGAGTAAGACTTTTTTCATAATTTAAAAATTTTTAATTTTGTCTTCAAAATCTATGTCGTCCCACTTAAAGAAATCCCTCTTGGCCCAAATTCACTTGTGCCAACGGCGATCCTCGATCCTTGTTAAAGTCAATTTCCGGAATAGCCTTCAATGCGCGTAGCGATTCATGTTTAATGTCTTCAATTGACTCAAAACGGTTTCCTTGGGTATGTAGAAATTTCCTATCACTAATTTCTTTATAATTAAATCAAACTTCGATATTTATTTTGTTTTCACTGCTGAAAGAACAACGTGGATATCTTGCTTCTGCTTAAGCACATCTTCTTAAACGCCTATTGCATGGCTTTTAGTATCAACCTAGTATTTAAAGTAGACAAAACCCAGAAAGATACTGATAAATAAGTAATGGTGTTAAAGTTTAATTACAATGTTCAGTTTAAATAATGACTGAGGTTTATACATATTTAAAAAATATTGAAATGTAAGTAAAATTTAAAAAAAAAAAATTTTGATACGTCCATTCTAAGTTAGAGAATAAGATTATTTCTTAAATATTTGTAAAGTTACATAAATAATAATTGGAAAAGTTTTTGATTTTTCTTGTGTGCAAAAATGTGTAGCCAAGGGCGCTTGCTTTCGATATTGTTGGACTATGGGCTGAAAGCAAAAGATAAGAAGGTTGTGGTGAGTAGTCCATAGCTTCCGAGAAATGTATGGCCATTCATCAGATACAGATACACACGCCGAGACGTAAATAGTGTCATAAAATTGAACAATACGTGACCCCGAGTATTATAATGGCTATTGTATTGTTAGGTTCGCATAGTTTGAAAGGTTGTTCATTTATACATCGTCAGCTCAGCTTTACTATACATTTATGCTTCGTAACAGCACAGCAATATGAAAATATATGCAAAAGGTTTGGTGAAGTCTACCCCTTCGCTTCATTAAACGCTTTCCGAGCAACTAATTTTGTCATAAACTCAGTATATAACGAACGGACAAAGTAGGAAAGCGAAACAAATATGTATATAATTGGTGCTTACAATTTTGCTGCGTCTGCTATTCGGATCACGATTTAAGTCGCTTTCGAAGTTCTCGTGAATTTTACTAGAAGCATTTTGATGACAGAAATATCCTCTGAAATCTTCAACACATGGAACGCCGACCACTAGGAGTAATTTTGATCTTTGTCTGAACTGGGTCGCACTCTACCATTGCTTTATCGATTTTGAGAAAGCGTTCGACACTCTCAAACATGATGCGATTTGGAGAGCCCTAGTATGCAAAGGAGTTCCGGAATTATTAATTAACCTAATAAAACAGCTGTACTCAGGAGCTAGTTGTCGAGTAAGGTGTGGAAATATTTTAAGTAGCGGCATCCAAGTCAGGACTGGTGTCAGGCAGGGGTGCGTGCTATCTCCCCTTTTATTCAATTTGGTATTGGAGTTGGTGATGGGTCAAACGAGTGCGACTAATAGAGGAATATCTTGGGGTTTAAGCGGTAGCCTTGAAGATTTGGACTATGCGGATGATATCTGTCTGTTGTCCCATAAATATTCGCACATTTCCTTGCTACAGATCGCTGGAACATGTCTCGAAGAAGTCGGCGAGTTCTACTATTTAGGTAGCATCATAACTAAAAACGGTGGATCAGCAGCCGATATACGAAACTGTATATCCAAAGGTCGCGCTGCCTTCGGAATGTTGGATAAAGTCTGGAGATCAACACATATATCCATACGTACGAAGCTAAAAATACTCGATTCAAGCGTGAAATCCGTTGTATTATATGGCTGCAAGACGTGGAATATTGCAATGAATGTTTTACAATCGCTGCAATCCTTTTTTAATCGATGTCTTCGAAAAATTTTGCGGATATTCTGGCCTAACGTTATTAGCAAGGCTAATCTCTGGACCGTAACCAAACAGCGATCCATATCGAAATTCGACGTCGTAAATGGAAATGGATCGGCCACACTCTGCGAAAGCCTCACGACGACATTAGCAGAACAGCGCTAGTTGGAATCCGCAAGGAAGCCGAAGACGCGGGAGACCAGTCAACACCTGAAGACGGGAAGTCGAAGCAGAAGCACAGAGAAGTGGTAATTCTTGGAGAGAAATTAAATTTATAGCTGTAAATAAAATGAATTATACTTTGTTTATTGAGGCCCTATGTTCCACCTAGGAACTAAGGGAAAAAATATATATACATATATATAAATAAATCAGGTGAATACGGTGGCTGAGGCACGATTACGGTGTTGCTTTTGGTCAAAAAATTACGAATAAGCAAAGACGAATGAACAAGAGCGTTATTATGATGACAACGCCAAAAAGAAGGAATTGGAGGCAGAGGAAGACAACGATAAAACCCCCACATTTGATAGAACTTGACGTACTTTTCTTGGCCATGGCTCTCGTGGGTTTTTCTATTGGAACAATACGGCTTTGGTCTCGATGTCATAGCTATATGTCCATGATTCGTCACCAGTTATGACCCTTTTAAGTAAATCTGGATCGCCTTTAACGTCATTCAACAATTGCTGAGCGATGCTCATGCAACGGTTTTTTGGTCAAAATTCAGCAATTTTCGAACGAATTACGCTGCCATTCACCTCATACCCAAAATTTCCGAAAAAAATTGCTTGGCATGAGTCAACCGATATGCCGACGAAACGAAAATCATTATACTTATGTAATATATGCACTATATGGGAGTTGATGGTATTATGGACCCGATTTTATCTATTTTTGTCTACTACTAAAATGCCACATATAATATGATGATGTTCCTTAAGGTAGTAATGTCGCCCGGATGTCATATGTTTGTAATATGAGACTAGGTCAAGTTTTCGCCCAAATTCCATTAAGGCACAAATATATACTTACACAAGACGGTTATAATATAATGAGTGACTTTTTTTTCGTCGAGAGAGGACTTTACTTCTCAACTGCCTACTCAGTCCAAAGTAGTACCTGTTGGCAAGATTTATTCTAAACGAAATTATCTACGACTTCGAAGTTATGACAGTAGATATTTCGTCTTGCCCTCGTTCACTGCCGGACCCATTTGCTTTGCTCCTTATTCAGTCTGGAAAAAGCAGAAGTAACAACGCGGGTGTTAAGGCCAATAATATCAATGTCACCGGCATACGCCAGAAGCTGTAGAGTGTACAGAAGATTATGTAGGTTGTACCTACTCGATTGACTGAGCTTTTGGTATTACTCAACGTCAGTTTACACAGCCGTATTAGTTTTGCGGTGATCATCCCGGCGTAAAGGCAGCTCCTTTTCGTGCTGTCAAAAGCAGCTTTAGCGCATGGCGAATATCTGGCCGGTTGTTGATTTTTCATGTCTAAAGCCACACTGATAAGGTCCAATCAGTTTGTTGACGGTGGGCTTTAATCTTTCACACAATACGCTCGATAGAACCTTACACTGACAATGTAACTTGCGTGCGCAAATTATTGAATTCCTAATCCTCCTGGACCGTGAACGCCAAGTTTTACGTGGAAGTCCTGAAGAGGCTCAAACGGGGGGTCAATCGGGTCTGACAAGACACCGCAGCCGATTGAAAGTTGTTCCACGACAACGCCCCGGCTCACACCGCCTTTCTTGTGAATAGCTACCTTACCAAGGCCGGCATTCCAATGCTTCTGCAGCCACCCTACTGCCCCGTTGTGGCCCCATGGACTTTTTTATTTCCTTGCCTGAAAAGAACGGAAAGGCAAGCATTTTGAGGCGACAGAACGGATCCAAGCAGCATGCACCTCTGCTCTAAAGGCTATTCCGGAGAATGCCTTCACGAATCTCACGATGTGTTCTTGTTTGGTCGCCTCGACCTGCTCTGTAAATGTTACACGTATGCGGCGACCTTCTCCTTCTGGTTTTAAGTCGATTGCGGTGTGACGTAAAGTAGGTGGCGGCCAATTTTTAGAAATTGTTATCTCTGGACAAAACCGTGACAATGTTGCTTAAGGGCTGATTGTGCCGGTCCGTCCACCGATTGTCAGGGTGAAGGGGTCAGCATTAAATACATATGTACATATGTGATGCAAATTAATTTGTTTCACTTTACACATTTAGTTAAAAATAGGTTTTGACTTTGCCCTTGCTGCGGTATGACATTGCGAAAAATGCAACATACGAGTACATTGGGGACGTTACGTTCGTTGAGGGTTACCCAGACTTCAGAAACTCTGCCTGAGACTGGGTTTCTTGCTTTTGTGGATGATTGCATGCAATCAGAGACCCCTATCTGATTGATGATTGAGTGCCCAATATACTCGGACATTAGGGCTATCTTGAGTATGGGAATTAGCTGGATTTACGGACTATTAGATATTAGCGGGGCGATCTCCACTAGTCGGTCTGCCGAACTGTTAGTGATGTTTGGGATAATGCGCGTCAATTGTTTAGACGGCAAAGCGTTTTACTGAAAATTAGGGTTAGCTTCTTGTATGAATGGTCTAATCCCTGGTCACCAGTCCAGAGTAGTATAGAAGCCCAATTTGTTAGTAGCTTCGGCTACGAGGTCTACCTTAATTCTGGTACCACGGGAAGCAGGAACCTTTGGAGGCTGTCGTCAGCAGGTACCTACGTTAAACACACCCGACGTTGATTTCCTTTTTGTATGTTACAATTTTACAAATATAAACTGTAAAGTGAAGAGATATCTTCGCGAAATTCGCCATGAATTTTTGTTCAAGGCAAGGCATGGGTATAGATTGGGAAGCAATTGTTTAGATCAAACCACTATACATATGTACATATATACATGCATGTAGCCACCATATAAACTGATCAATAAAGTTTATATAAAGATTGAATGGTATTATATCAACCGAGGTTAATGTTTCTTCTTATTACTAACAACCGTGACAAAAGTATTATACTCTTTGCAACATATTATGTGGGAAAAGCTTTGCAGATACATATTGTCAAAGATTTGGTTTACTGTTTTCGTCAAAAGTCGGTAAACAGTAAATCGCATTTAAGAGATTTGTGGGCTTATGTTGTTATTTTGGCTTACTGTCGGCACTAAAGATAAATATGTTTCCTAGCTTCTTTGGAATTCTGGCGAAACAGTCAAGGATGTCATTCAGTTAAGGCGACTATTGTGAATTATGATATCACTCTGCTTTGAAATATTCGCAACATTTACGAAAAAGCGCACAACACTTATACAAATATAAGTAAATGAAAAGATGTGAAAGCATTGTGGATTCTGGAGAAAATGTGACGAAAGAAGTGTGTATTTAGAGAAGTGAATGGTGAACGTAAGTCAAGTTAAACAGTAAAATACCTAAGACCAGTGCGTGTTATACCATGTTCAGACCGAAAATTTAAAAGATTAGATTACATTTAAGCATTTCATAACCAACAGTGTTCTCACTGCCGTTAGAAAGATCAAAAAACAGCTGTTATTGTCATTCAAGAATTCACATCGCTTAATATTTATCAAAAGGAAAGATTGTCATATAGTATTTGAAATAAAAAGACGGTTTTTTTTAATATTTTCCATATAATAGAAATAATGGATGCATTTTTTCATTTGTTAAGTCGATTTTCAGGTGAAATTAGATTCATTGCTTTAAAAAAATTTGTTTGTTTACATTTTTCCCCCTTTGTAGTGTCTAAATCAGCTGTAATGTAACAGATTTCCAGTGCTGACAAGTAGAGTGCGCAAAATCAGAGTCGCACAGAGAGATTTAGCGTGGATCAGTTTGAAATCATTTCAATGAAGTGATTTGGAACTGTCATTTTTGTATGGCGAAATCTTGATAAATTTTAAAGATTAGTGGGATAATCCATTCAACAGCCGAAATCGTGTGATTAAGTGTCGGTCTGAACATGGTATTAAGCGTGGTGATAAGCTCTATAGTTACTTATAAAATATAAAGAGGAGTACCTAATTATTAGATAAAATATATTGTTTAATTATTTTAAAGAAGATCTGTGTAATTTGTATTGATATCAAGCGAATGTTTTTAATAATAAGACATTGAGCAATAGCAAGCCAACTTTTTCAAAACTGTAAATAAAATCATCTGTAATAAGAAGGATATCAAATTGTAAGTAAAGAAAAAACGAAGAAGTTCGATTGAATTCCTTTGAATATATAAAAAATTAAATATATTAGTATTATATTTGGAATGTATGCCTAGTAATGATATATTTTCTTCCACAATCGCTGATAATAAGACTAAAATAGCGCACACAAAAATTGTTTTGTTATCTCACTTTCTGCCTTCTAATGTGTTGTTAAAGTTACACTTCTTAAATATTGTACATCTTCAATACTTTTTCGATACGCACTCACAAAGTCCATTGTACTCCATGCAATGGCTGTTTGGTATTGCAGATTTGCACAAAAAGTATCGTGGTTTTTGAATTTTCGCGGGCTACGTATATTCCAATTTCGATTGTTTTATTGCCTCTTGCTGGTACTCATATCCCTTACTTATGCTGACAAGAGTGGCCTTTTTGAATATTAAGTTAAGTTTCGAAAGCTGTTATGGTTCATCTTTGATTTTGGTGCCAAAATTGCTCACTTTCGAGCAAAAACAGCGCCGCGTTGACATAGCTCAGGAGATGTTGGACACAGTCCGCGTCTGCTGAGATCTGCTTCAAAAGGTTATAAATGGTAACGAATAATGGATTTACGGTTATGACGTATACAACAAAACGCAATCATCCCAATGGAAGCTGCCGCATGAGCCAAGGCCAAAAAATCGCGCCAAGTTATGTCAATTGTGAAGAAGAACAGTTTTCTTCACTTGCATATGCGTTGTACATCATGAGTTCTTCACAAAGGGTTGTAAGGTCATAAAGAATATTACCTCTAAATAATCGCAATTTATGCGAAGCAATCCATCAGAAACTCTCGGATTTGTGGAAGATTAGCTTTTGCGCCATTATAACTCCCTTGCTCACGCATTCTTGCTTGTGCGCGAATATGTATTTGGACAAAAATAACATATTAATGGTGCCGCAGCCACCGTATTTCCCAGACCTGGCCTCCTGTGACCTTTTTGTTTTCTGAACTGAAAAGGTCCATGAAAGAGCGATGCCATGCTATGATTAGAAGAATAAACTGTATCGATTTGAGGTTTGGAAAAGGGCTGACATAAGTGCAATTTATTTGGGGGTGATTACTTTGAGGGAGACAAGAACAATATTCTTTAATAAACAAACACTTTCTTAAGAAATTAAAAATTCGTACACTTTTTCCACAAACCTAAACATAGTCCGTCCGTATACGAGTACATGTTTCTTATCAGTACTAGTTTCATAAATTTTAACGAAAGTATGCTCAGAATAAGGCAGTATGTAGTCATACTTTAAATAATTAAAGAGCACATTGTATGCAAATATGTATGTATATGTATATGTATAAGAACCATACATGAAAAACCAGCAGAAAGAGGCCATATAATTTTAATGGTAATATGGCACAGTGCATTTATGGGCTCCACATTTTAAATGTTAAAATCTTTCGCCCACTAATGATATCATAAATTTAAATTCTTTGAATTCTGTACTTATTTACATATAACACACACAAACGCTTCATTTCAGGTTCACATACCTCCTGTGTAAACACATTAGCGCAGATGGGCCACCATATGGGATGCTTAAATATAATATACGTAACACATAATTATTTGATTTCATTTCGAGGAGATACAAAAATTTAAAATTTATATCTGATGTACGGAAGTATGTGCTGCTGTAAGCAAAAAATAGTAAGAATTTTTAATTTAAATTTCGCGCAAAAACCCATTCGTCGAAATATTTTTTTTTAGGTTGGTATGTGAGTCAGAGTCAGTGGCCTCTGTGCCAAATGTTACATCAAAACAATCATTAGTAGTAGTATTTAGTATACGCTTGTCTTTCTGAAGTACATAAAGTGCATTCGGCGAATTTTACGATGAGTAAAATTATTCGTCAAAGAAGTTTCGAATGAATGAACGGACGAGTCACATTGTCGGTGTTTATCGAAGTTCACGGTCCTCCAAAAAGGCGTGATGCCACTAAAACATACCACTCCTTGCCAAACAACATCTGCGTAAGCCTGCTTGATTATATCAAACGTCTATGTCGCAGATTTACCGAGTTTCACACAGGATTTAATCACTCACTCACAGAAACGAAAATGTTTGTCCTGACTCTCCAGGTGCTCGTTCGTTAAGGGGGTATTCTAGTCTAGAAATTTAAAAAAATCTAAATATTTTTTTTTCAATGTTTAACTATTCAAAATTATGTGTACAAGAGGATTTTTTCAAAATTCAAATTATTTTCGGAGATATAGGCATTTTTCTGACCCGGCATCCAAACTGATTCAGTCGGAACTAATCGAACAGAAGACTTTACGCGAAACTTTAAACGCGTTTTTCTCAAAACTGACTTTTTCGGAACGATACCCACGATTTCTCAGGATCTAATGGACCGATTTACTTGAAATTTTATATAGAGTCTTCTTTATAGGCTTGTCTATGGTTGGAACTAGCCCCATCCCCAAATTTTTATTTTTATTATTTTTAAAAAAATCGAAATTGTCAGAAAAAGTGATCCAAAAAAACTTTTTTTTTCAGGCAGTCGCCATTTTGTGAAAAAAATTTTTCCCACTTTTCCGTAGTTCCGGCCATTGCGCCATTATTCTTGATTAATAATCTTTTTTTTTTTGGTTTCAGATAACTAGGAGGGTTGAAATCATGGGTATGGTCACGTGGAAATTTTTAGAGACCCTCGACTTCATCAGCTCATAATTTTTGAAATTTTTTACTTTTTTTAGTTTTTAATTTTTTTCTGTACTCTTCTAAAATTATCAAATAACTAATAAAAAAATGAATAGTGAAAATATTAATAGCCTTTTTTTACGACACTTTAAAAATTACCTAAAATTCATGCTTCTAGACCAGAATAGCCCCTTAACTAGGCCCTCTACCGTATCCAGTCGGTGCGCGCACGCTCCGAAGCACAGTCGTGGCGGAAGAAATTCAGTGCTATTACTTTTTGGACAAACCTTGTATCTCACAGATTGACCCATACTTTCGATAGAAAGTTAATCACACGCATTTGGCCCTACCGATGCGATATAAGGGGGCTTTCTGCAAAAAACAAAATCTTCAAATATGTATTTTAAATGCCTTTTTATTTTTTTTAGTTATTCCGTTAAGATGCTTGGATATGTGGAGAAACTTCGTTTCCTGCAGACACCTGCAGATGACACGGTCAGCTCCGTTGTATGAATCTGTGGCTCTTTTACCTTTTAAAATATTTTTTATTTTAAGCTTTTCAAAATATTTGACTATTTCTCCAGTAGATATCGAGGTTCGTGCTTCAAGGACGAGGCGGATAGATTGTTTTATTTCTATACCTCTTGTTTCGAGTCATACAATAACTTTGTACGGTTAGAAAAGCTCTGCTGTACATGAGCGAAGTCTGTAATTAAGCGGTGTGACACCTGAATTATGAATCTACTACTCTTTTCAGCTCATTGAAGTAATCAGAATAATAAGCAACAGCTTTTAACCACGTACACCACCGTGCTATGGTCTTGGCGGCAGAGGTACACCAGATAAAATGCGATGAAATTTATTGCACCGTGATGGAACCTTCAGAAATTTAAATAAGTTAAGTGTTCTAAATATTTCAAGAAACATTTTATCTTTAAAAATACGTTTTTCATATAACTTAATTTAATAGAACTAAACTTCTTTTTATTTTTCTTCAAAGTAACAAAAAAATGGAGTCCAAATTCAATATTTTTGGTTCCGATAGACGTTCATAAGTGTGAAGAAAGCCCAATGCAGAGCTTCAAGATAAGCAGCACAACTGTGAAGCATAGCGGTGGCCATGTAATGGTGTGGACCTGTAAGTCGGCTGCAGGTGTTGGAAATCTTCAGCTCAATGAGTCAACAAAGGATAAAATGCTTTATCTCAATATTCTGAAGGATAATTTGATTCAATGCGCCGAGGATGTAGGAGTAAAGGACGAATTTCGATTTATTGAAAACAGCGATCCGAAGTTTGCTTCGGGGATCGTTCAAACTAATTTACATTTCTCATGTGATCAAACCATCGCCACAATCATCCCATCTATACGTCATTGAAAACCTTTGGTCCATTTTGTATACTAATTTCCGCAAACACAGATCTCCAACAAAAACGATGTAAAAGTTGCGTTGATGAAAGAAAATCGCTCATGGCCCAGAAAAGTCCATATAAAATATTACAATTTACAATTTAAAAAATGGTTCAAATAATATGTGACATTGAAAAAATCAGTATTATTCTTTTAAGTTGGTAATTATGAAACCTTTTGTTAATGTAATAAAATTTAAGTGCTTTGTTATTCTTATAAAATCAAATAAACAACATGTGATTTTATTATTTCGCTATCTTTTTTAGTTAAAAAGTTATACTCATTTATTTATGAAAATAAAGGTTGGGTCAAATAAGCTGTGAGCCACTGTATGTGACTTAAAGGCTGTGGAATATTATCACGTGTTGACAAAGCTGAATATTAGAAAATGTTGTAAAGTTCAACACTTATTATCCGATCAAATTGTGAAAAAAATACAATCATATTATTATCTTATATTATAGGCTATAGACTTTAGTTTCATGACTACATAAAGGGTGAACTATTTTGGGGTTCTCTACGTTTTTAAAGAAAAAACACAGATCGAGGAATTTAATAAATCGTTCGAAAATTATTTATTATTATTATTATTCCTCGAAAATTATCTCTATCAAATGTTGCGGTTTGGATATGACCTCTAACTATTCCCCAATATATTTAACACTACACGAAGGTGTTGTTATTGAAGAACCACCACTTTCGCCAACAAATAAAAACACTAACTGGGAACACTTTAAGAAAATACTGTCTAACGTTGAGAATCACGTAAAAAAAAGAGCTAGCTAACGAAATCTTGAATTTGACAAACACAATTCAAGATGCAGCCTTAAAAAAAGCGGATCAAACATGGGCCAAGGTACATCTAATGCAGCAGAAATGGAACCTCATACTTACGACAATTACACCGAAATTCCTCTTAGGGCTCCTCCACAATTGCCCAAGTGTATATAATAACTCGAGTTATTGAAGAAGATGGCAATTGTGTTACAGCAACATTTGCAGATGATACTGCGGTTTTGTCTGTCGGCAAAACACAAACTGTATCAATTGCAAGATTACAACAATATTTGCATAAAGTAAATATTTGAATGGACAGCTTAATGTAAAATTAAACGATATTAATCAGTACTTATTGATTTCACCTACAACAATGTTAGATATACTATATGCCACTGTGCATAAACTGGACACGAAACTTACATATGTATGTAGATAGAGTGCAAAAAGAAAAAAGAAGAATTAAAAATCAAATTCAGAAAAACGTGTTGGCTACTGCACTCTCCACATATAAACAACCGCGCTGTTTTACACCTTCTGTAATTGCTCTGCTACGGCTACAAAAATAATATATTTAATGTGAAGCAACTTTTTTTTCGATGCATACATAAGTACCAACTATTAAATTCCCTGTGAATCTAAGTTAAGGCACGTGCCTGTTCTGTACAACAATGTCTTAACTGAGTTAAAAACAAAAGCTGTCAATAATTATATTTGAATATCTGCAGACGAGACAACAGACTCGGAGTATTGACGAGCTATTTATATGAACGAACAAAAAGTTATTTATTCAATGTTTCAATGCTACGGCTGTAGTCGCATTTGTTAGAGAGTTAGAGTTAGAGTTACTTTTACCATACGGTGAGTTAAATTTTATATTCAATTCAGTACCCCCAAATGCTAGTTCGTATACTAATACGAGGGCTGCTATATATATTCTAGCCTAGGGCAACACTAAGTGTTGCCAGGTGCAATCTGACATTTCCATTGGAAAGTTTGACATTTTTTAGCATAACATCACTCAGAACGTTTTGTCATTTAATGGTGAATGGTTTTATTTACAGGGAATTAAAAAATTCATCTCGGCCAAAAAATGGAATTAACTCGTGAACATTTTCGTGCGATCATTTTTCACAACTTTCGATGTGGATTATCACGGCAAGAGTGCATCGACGAACTAAAATCTTTGTATGGCTATGAAGCACCATCCTATAGCACTGTGAAAAACTGGTACAACGAATTCAATCGTGGCCGACGCTCGCTCAAAGACGAATTCCGTGAAGGTCGTCCATAAACTGCCGTTGTGCCAGAATGAATCGATGCCGTACGTGAACTGATAATGCAAGACCGTCATCTAACATACCTTCAGATAGAGGCATGCCTATGCATTTCTCCCACCAGCATACATTCGATATTGCATGAACACCTGGTCGTAAAAAAGGTTTGTTCTCGTTGGATCCCGCACAATTTGACAATCGCTCAAAAAAAGGCCCGTGTGGATTGGTGTAAAGAAATGCTGAAAAAATACGATCGCGGTGCTTCAAAAGACGTTTATAAGATCGTCACAAGTGACGAATCATGGATCTATGCGTATGAGCCCGAAACAAAACAGCAATCGACAAAAAAAAGAAAAAAAGAAAAAAAAATATATAAAAAAACCATTTTCGTTGATAAATATGCCTATTTACATTATTAGGACAGAAATATACTTACGTAGCAACCTACGTATATGTATGTATATCGGCCAATTTCAAAGTAGGTATTCAGTATAACAAAGTTCTACTATTCTTACGAATGTAGCATCACATATGCTGGCTACTGTTTATGGTCCCCAAGTTATGTATCATAAGATGATGATTTTCACTTGTCTTTCGCTTGGATTACATGACCTAGCTATGTTTGTGCGGACACCGTTTTCTATGCAAGCATCTTAACTGAAAAACTAAAATCTTTAGTACATGAGAATTTAAAACATCATTTTATAATTTATTGTTATCGTCGAAATCGAAATTTATTTATAGATTTAAGAACAAAAAGAATAATAACTCACTTAAAGATTTTATTAAATTTTTCTCAATTTCCGCAATAAAAGCCAGGCCTTGTGTGCAGTTTCGAAGTGCCGCCAAAATCCTGTCTGAATTCCTTTTGGACGAAAATTATGAACTGGAAGTATGGTACCGCTGCACCATTTATACCCCTTTCGTGGGCAGAGAATTCGTGGGCATCGTTTTAAAATATCAGTTTCGGTAGAAGTGCGTTGAAAATTTTAGTTCAGGTCGAACCAGTTTCAGTGCCGTGTGACCAAAATATCTCCGAAAATAATTTTATTTTTGAAAATCCTCTAGTAGGCATATTCTTGAATTGATAGACTTTTAAAAAAATACTAAAAAAAATTCCAGAAATTAGAATCACATTAAAAAGAAAATGTATTTTATTTACGAGCGTCGATTATATATTTATTTCATTTTAAAGATAATAAAAATGTGTTTACTCCTCAGCATCTTGAAGGGATACTATTAGTGTAATCATAATATTTAATCAATTGTTAACATCTACTGTAATTAGCTGATGCATATTTTTACAAAGAACTTCGTTGCAAACTTTTTAGTTCAATCACTGCTCATTAAATGCTCATTTAACTTTTCTGATGACCTTTTTGTCTTTTCAAGCAGTCTCGTTGACAAGGAATTATATTATCGCAGAGAAATACTTGGTTTGCTTGTGTAAATCAGGTGAATCTAGTCACACTCATTCAATGTCACAAACTTGTGGTATTTATCGCAAACTATGCAAATTGGGGGTACCATGAAAAGGCTGTTCATATTTACATGCAATTTAATTTGCGAAAAAGTTATAACTCCACGAAAGTATTTTCAGTGGCATCCTTGTGGCAACTAAGTTTCCGCTGTTAGCCAAAAGATGGCTCCAGCAGTATGATGGTGATCAATTTGATATATGACGATTATTATCTTTTTTCACTTACGGAGTTATTTCAGAAATCAACTGCTCAACAATGTTATGACAGAATTTCTCGAAACGCATCAAAATTTAAAAGAAAACAAGTAAGGATTAGCCTTTCTTCCTGTCCTGTTTGGTGCATTCAAACATTTTATACTCTTGCAGCTTTCAGGAATCAAAGCAAGGGAAGTACCTTCAGATGTAAAGCGTCAATCTGAGGATCGAAATCCAAGCAATTTTATATACAAGTACATACACATACTATATATAACTCATATGCTGACATATACATAAGGTTTGTTAGAAAAACGAAAACCTTTATTGTATGTAATATATGGATGTTGGGTTAGTATCGACCAAATTTTATCTATTTTCCCTAATACCATATACTGTTAACATCACACATATTAAAAAACTAATCATAAGGAGTAAAGTCAGTCAGATGTTCGAAAATCCTGATATTAGTTATAAGGGGGATAAGTCAAGTTTGCGCTTAAATTTTTTTTTTTTGCACAAAGATATACTGTTCTGAGTAAAACACGCTAGCTGATTTTCATTGAGATAACTGCCCCTGCGGGTAGGGGGGACCCCCTTGGGTTCGGGGGGGAAACCGAATATACCCGTGGTAAGGCATGCCTGTCGTAAGAGGCGACTAATATCCTGGCTACCAGTCCAGAGCCGTATGGAAGCTCAACTGGTAGTAGCTTCGGCTACGAGGTCTGACCGGAGACTTAATTCTGGTACCATGGGGAGCTGTAGCCCTTGGAGGTAACTCCAATCTGCTCATAGGGTTTGGCACTTTGTGGAGATTCGTGGTGGTTGTGGTTAAAACCCAAATCGCGGGACGAACTGACTTTGTCAGTTGAATGTGGAGTTGCATTGCAACCGGGTGCCGGACCCAAAGTAGGGCAGCGGTTTTAGATGGGCCTCGAACCCTACCAAGGTGGTTAGTGTGTCCATGCCACACTGACAATTGATACTGAAAATGCTTATCATTCTCAGGGCGCTGATCAACGCATTGTTTTGATCCATTGTGCTTTTGAGCGCCGTGGAGTATGGCTGTCGTCAGCAGGTCCCCACGTAAAACACAGCGTATGTGGATCCCCTGTTCAGGGTATAAAAATAGTTATAATATTGCACGAACTTTTTTCTTTGAATACATATCAAGTTTATAAAATTTCATTCATTTATCTGTAGTAGAAAATAATTTTATCGTGCTCTCAAATTGAACTTTGAATAAAATTTTCAAAAACCTCAATTCTGAGGAAATATTTATATCACGAGGTATGCGTCTCACCCTTCACCTAATGAAGTGCTATGTTCTTAATATATTTTTTACCATTGACATGCAATCTACTTCCGCCTGCATTTCCTTCGAGGTTTATAAAAAATCTACACAAAACTATAATTTCTCTGCAATTAAAATAAATAATGCTATAATTTTTTTTTTTAATCTTAATCATATTATAATTATACTCGTAGACATAACAAATTATAAGAAATGTACATAGTGATAGTACAGTTCAATCATTCCGCGCCTATCTATTCTAATAAATATTTGTGGAAAATATATAGTTATTATTTTACATAATAGACATTTTTTTTAAATATTTCAATCTCTTTAATATGGATGGCCTGGTTTAAATGTACGAACACTGAAGTAAATATGTTAACGTAGAAGAGTTATCCTTTTTATGTTTTCGAAATCTTACAATGTTATAAAAGAGTTAGCGTAAATAATATTTTCTACCTCTAACTAACGTAGTGTTCACGATTTCAATATTGTTTTTTAAACTAAATAGAGTTTGCAACTAGAAAAATAGCTAAATAAAAGCAGGGGTTCTTACATACCAACAATCCAGTTGTTAGCATATGTATTCTTTTGTGGCTACCAAACATACGGTTAAAAGCACTGGAATGCCAAATTATTAGCAAACACAAAATTTTTCTTTTGTAGTTGTTATGAATAAATACAAAAGTAAGTTTGTGAGGGAAGAGGGAGTATACTACAATGGCTACATTCAATATATGCTCAAAAGTAAACTACTCGCTCAGTTTTCATAGGACTGAAACAGTGTTTTCGGATTGAAAAAAATCTATTTTTATAATGTGCCAATTTGTTTGTCTCTTTTAACTCCTCTCGGCCTTACCGTGCCACTAAAATAATAAATTGATACACCACTGAATAGTACATGCCTTAGTGTCTGAGACAGAGTTATGGTAATACACTAAGCGGCAAGGTGGCAACTTACTATATATAGCAAATTTTAGGTTTTAAAAAAAATGAAGAAGTTGTTGAAATATATATACGTATATTTAAATAATGAACTAAAGCGCCAATACGCTTTCATTTAATTTCATTAAATTATAACATCCACATTTTCGATATTAAGCTGTTGTATATCCAATATTAAACGTTTAATTAATTTTAGACATCTTACCTATTGACTTGGGCAGTTCTTGTGTTTCTGTCCTATATTAGCAAGGCAACTTGTCAAGCGCCAGAAATGAGGTATCTAAATTAAATTTGGTATACGTGTTCATTCGCACCAAAATGGTACATATTCGTTTATTTGCTTATTTGTACACATAAATATAAAAAAAATAAGTTGAAGTTTGATTAGAAATACGAAAAGACTTTTTCGACTACCAATGTGATGAACTTTAATGAACCAACTTTGTACCATTTTGGTCGAGCACTGGTGGCTGATAAAATTTTAAAAATTTGTTTCTTGTTCAGAGACTGACAAGCAAAACAAGAATATGTTTACAAAGAACATATGTATGTACATATATGTACTACTGTGATCAAATTCAAAAGCGAAGTTTTAATTAATCTTCGCGTGTAGTACTATTAGTGTCATCTATGCTAAATTTCACGTTAAAATATTTATTAGTATTTGAGATGCGCGTCTTTTTGTGAGGCTCTAAAAGTGAATTCTTCGATTTTTACTATATCATTTATTTATTTATTGAACAAAGAAGTGCGATAATGCACCATCTCATGGTGCATGGTTATTCGTGATCATTTCGCCACAGTTTCAACTAATATCGTGTCGCAACCACCGTATTCGCCTGAGTTAGCTCCGTCTGATCTCTGGTTATTCCGCAAATTCAAACGATCGCTCCGTGGAAACAGTTTTGACTCAATTGAGGATATAAAGCTGAATCGAAGAAGGCTCTGATGGCCACGACGGAGGATTTATCAAAGTGCTATGATGACTGGAAAATTCGTTGGCATAAATAAAGAAATGAACAAAATTCACCTTTCAATTTGATCACAGTAGTATATGTATACAGGGGCGGATCCAGAAACAATTTTTGGGGGGTGGGGGCATAAATAAACATTTACTTGAAACATGAATGTTATAATATCTTTACACAGTTTAATATCATGGTGGAAAAAATTCAAATCGACTTTCTAATATCAAATCCCACTAAAGGACATTATAAATCCGTGATGTGCGTTCGCTCTTACAGTGTATAATACTGTAATTAGTTCGTGTATTGAATAGAAAAATTTCATGAAACAACACGATGTTGGCCAAGTTTGAGAATCTTTCGAGAAGTTCTGCTGCAGTGACTTTAATGCCATGATGCATATGCATCAGGCTCAGGCCGATCAATCTATCTTGAAGCATGTTCGTCCGCAGACACGTTTTTATGCGGCGAAGGGTCGAAAAAGAGCATTCAGAGTTCGCATTCGTCACATGAAGTGATCAGAATATGCGAAAAAAACTATGAATTATGGGGTATAAATCTACATCGCAGTTCTTCAACGTTTCCAATACAGTAGTCATCTTTTGACTTTTGCTTGTGCTCTCAATGGCACTGCCAGTGATCTAGTTCATTTTTAAGGTTCAATCGTCGTATGACGTTGTTATTATTCAAAAGAACTTTGAATCCATTTATTGAGCAGTCAATAAGATTTTCCATTTTTTTGGTTTTCAAAGCACATATTTTCTAGAAGCAGCATACTTAATACATCAATATTTCTCTAGAAAAGCGCTTCTCCAATTCTTCGCCGATTGTATCCAACAGAGGAATGTACACTGAGTCCCTGTAGTATTCTTCGCAAGCTCTCACGCAAAAATTTTAGCGTTTTGCTTGTCGGCCGCAGATTCTTGGTTATTCTTCGTCAACACTTAGTTCGGCCTCCATTTTTTTTGTGTTTGAAGAAATGGATCGAACATGTTCCTCAGCTTTTTGTCTTCGATTTCGTAACATACAAGTACCGTATCTATCATATTATATTTGACGCCTTTGCAAAATCGATCGATTCTTTCTGTAGAATCACGTTACACTGGCCTACAAAAAAAAATTTTTGGTTCGGTGCAGCTCTGTGCGCATCAGGAGTCGGTATAGTAGGTAGAATGAACCATATTCCCGCTACTAGATGTCAGCTGACAGCTCTAGTGTACCTACAATTCTCATTTTAATTTCCCCGTATACTATGTATGCAAGCACTTGCCAGCCACCGCATCGCGCATCACTCATACGCCCTGGCATACACTAAGTAATGTAAGCCTGTATGGTACTGTTCTGCATGAGGTCAGCCGTTTCAAATATTGGCTTCTGGCAATTTATGTAAATAAACCAACTACACTGGCCTACAAAAAAAATTGTTTGGTGCAGTAGGTAGGATGAACCACATTCCCGCTAGTAGATGTTTTTTTCTTCTTTCTTATGAACAAGAGGTGATATGGAAAATGTGACTTGTTTTCTCGTATCAACTCACAAAATACATCCAAAATCAGGTATAAAATCTTAGACACTAAAATGAGTGTAGGCCAGTGTTATAAATTAAAATTAACACACGTCTGCGATAAGCATGGTTGCTTTTCTTGTTACTTTATATTTTTTCAGGGCAGTAAAATTATTAATAAACCATTTAGCCCTTGGGGGTAATGAATCCACCATGGATGTGTATACATATAATATTTCTTTGACACATTTATCTGTATGTTTCGAAAGCCCAATACGAGCCACATATATATGTACAAGCATTCATATGGAACCCAATGAACGCTTTTTTGATGCTAAAATAGAGATGCATTTGAGAATCAACCTGAATTTCAAATAGCAAACACTTGTTCTCAAAAGCATTGTAGTTTGAAAACAAAGTCATTCTCAAACTAAAAGGCACATTTTTAATATGAAATTTTCCTTTGTTGTCAATTTGTGAACGGATTGCAATTACCTTATTTAAAGTTGTGTCACTGATGTAAAAATAAGTAACGGGTTTAAACTAAGTTTTAATATTGTCTTGTATTTATGTAAAAATTTATAAATGAAAATTATATATACATACATATGTACATGTATATATCGTCACCTAAGATGCAAAATAAAGTGCCAATATTTTCGGAAATTTACAGAGAAAATTACCAAACGATACACGATATAAAATGGAACACGGGTTGAAACAACATTTAAATATTGGTTAAAACTGGGTTATATCTGATAGCAGAACGTTAAAATGTTGTAATCAAGAAAATACTAAATTTCAAATTTTTTGATTATCCGTTATTTTGCATTTTATGTGACGATATATGTATTTTATTAATCAATAAATCACATAGCAACATTATCAAAATTACTTTTCTAGCTTATATTAAGTTGAAAATTGTACATTCTTAAGATAGTAAAGGAAACAAAACAAATATAAAGTAGCAAAATATGAAAATAATTCAATTCAAAGCTCAAATAATCCAATCGCAATTTTAATAATTGAATTCAAAATTCTCACGCAATATATTTTTTTGATTCTATTGTTGGCGTGTTGGCAGAAGTTCAATGTGGTTCGCTTGAAATCCATGTCTGTAGCAGCAGCAGGAAAATTTTGATGGTAGGCTTATATAATAAAAACAAAGTTAATAAATAAAAATAAAACTATAAAATCATCTTTATGTCTTAATGCTGCCATCACACCAAGGTCTCTTTCCGGTTTTTGGTATTTGCTCCTTTCCAGGAGTGTAATTGGGCAACATAGGCTGTAAACAATTTTCGCCAAGCCATTTAACGAATTTGATCGAATTTTACGTAATTTTATTTTGAAAATCAGCCACCTATAAAAATACAATATAAAAAGAATAATAAAATAGTTATTAATATAATATGAATGAGAATTTACCAAATCCTTAAGTTTATTTTTTCTGAAGTTCGAATTTATTTTCAAACACAGCGAAAGTCTTATTTATTTTTTGTAACGTTATGTGAACTCGATTTAACTTCTTCCAATACTCTCTTTATAAACTTTTGTGCTGATTGATGTTCTAAAATTATGGAAATTATATGTACTCTTATGTACCATAAATAAGGTGTGAATAATATCAATATAAAGGGCGATCCATTTCAATATCTCACACAATTACAATTTTTCATAATATATAATATCAAAACTGAAAGCAAACTATTAAAAATAGTTTATATATTTATAAATAATAGCATTCGACTCTGATTTTGAGTTAGTTTAAGAAAATGTCAAACATATTGAAGACAATTTTTACAATTACTACAGTATATCGAGACTGGCAACACTGCGTTGGGAGAGAGCAATCAGCTGACACGTTTCTATGGGAAAAATCCAAATACCGTGGAAATCTACGATATCTTACGGTAAAGCGGGCGGTAGAAGCGGTGTTGGCTGATCATTTACATTGCGCTCTCATATGATAGGTCGTATCAACTGATTCGGGCAACGGGTATACGTTTTTCTCTGTTTCTGCTATAAGAAAATAATCAATAGCTCTATTTGATTTCTTGCTAATTAAATTATTGCCAATTATTTTGTACATTTAGCCGAATATGTCAACATAAAGAATTATAATAATGTATAATTTACATTTTTTGTATTTTTATTTTGCCGCAGATTAAGAGATACAATTTTTTAGTACATTTAGTATAAGGAACATAATAACTGTGTCACAATGCCTTAACATTTTTATAATAAATATTTAATAATATGTATGAAATAAACCTAAAATAGTCATTGATTAATAATTCATTCCAGGTAGCATTCTGCTGAAAAAACTCTGACAAATAAAAATTTAGCACTTTTTCAACAGCTGTACTCGGCATATTTTCTCCACCTTTTTTACAAAGCACTGATGCAAATGGATGAAATATTTGTGTGAGAGTTCAATTTTATCTTTCGTATTTGTGTTTTTACTCAATCTGAACTTTTTTTTTTCTATTTGAACTATCTTCTGTAGCATTTTCTTTTGTTTTACTCTCATCAATAACTTCTGCTTCTAGACGATGATTACGTCATCCGTAGTTATTTGCTTTTTTATACATATACCAACGACAAATAATGTACATACTTGTATATGTGATTGTATCACAGGAATTGCTGCGGTGACTATTTGGACGGCTTTTTCACATAAATATCAGCGGCGACTAACCTGATCCTAGGGAATTTTTGAGCGAGTATTCGGAAAAATATACAGGTCACAACATCTCTTTTCGAAGCACAAAGCCTAGTTCATCTACTGCTAATATTCATGCTCAGGATTTCAACTATTGGGTAAAACTGACCATAGATTGCTAACGCCAGTGGTAACCATGACGGTTGAAGAAGGGACAAATAAAAATCCGAGCTATCAGAAAGCCATGTAAATATATACATTAGGGTGATTCAAAAATATATATATTTTTTTTCAATTGGTACTCGCAAAAATAGGTTCCTAGACACCTCTAAGAAAGCCTCTCCAAATATGAGTTTTTAATTGTAACGGTAAGGTCCTCCGCCTAACGGTTTTCTATTTTTTCTTATTATCAGATAGAAAAATTTATATCTCGCTTCCAACTACTTGAAAAATATCTTGTTAATTAGGTTTTGTAGGAAATTGAATGCTCTAAAATATGGTCTCTTATGATTTTTTCGTAAACCCAACCGTTTAAAAGATATTAACGGTTGAAATTTGATTATTTTTGGAAACATTTTTTATTTCTTATGAATTTTATAACTCAATGAAAAAAATTATTATGAATAAGGTTTTTGGAAAGGCTTTCTTAGAGGTGTCTAGGAACCTATTTTTCAGAGTACCAAACGAAAAAAAATTTTTTTTTTTTTATCCACCCTAATATGTATTGATGTTTGACGATGAATATCTCGTAAACGCTTAACTTAATCGAAATATCATCGTAGACCATTTTTATAGAGCAGTAAATTTCCTACAAAACTATGTGTTTCATCATTCATAATAATTTTTTTCATTGAGTTATAGATACAATTAATAAGAAATAAAGAATTTTTCCAAAAATAGTCAAATTTCAACCGTTAATATCTTCTAAACGGTTGGGTTTACGAAAAAATCATAAGAGATCATATTTTAGAGCATTCAATTTCCTACAAAACCTAATTAACAAGATATTTTTTCAAGTAGTTGGAAGCGAGATATAAATTCTTCTATCTGATAATAAGAAAAATTAGAAAACCGTTAGGCGGAGGACCTTCCCGTTACAATTAAAAACTCATATTTGGAGAGGCTTTCTTAGAGGTGTCTAGGAACCTATTTTTGCGAGTACCAATTGAAAAAAAAAAAAAAAATTTTAATCACCCTAATATACATACACATATACTATAGCATATTGCTGGTATTAAAAATGTTTACGTAAGCAGGAGGTGAGGGAGTAAAAGTTTTGATTACTTTTCCTTACAAGGAGTTGGCGGTTGTAATAAATCTGCTTGCGTAATACTTGCGTGACCCCTAATAAGCGATCTCGAAAACCCCTAAGTAATGAAATACAAGCGTATCCGATAAATTTTTAATTATTCGTCCGCCGTATTGGAGTATCAAATCTCAGATTCGTAAGCAGCGACCTCAAAAACCTGTAAGAAGTTTCAATTCATCTATAATTGGTAGGTAGGCATTTAAAAACAAATTCCTTTGACTAATATCATTCTCCTTAAGGGGCTATACCAGTGTGACGCATGAAAAATTAGGCGATTTTCCTAAATTTTTTAAGAGAAAGTACGCTATTGAATATTTCAAACTTCTTTGAACGTAATGTAGAAAAATAACGGAGTTATGTGCTGTCTGCGGAAGTGCCAAAGAAAAAGTGCCCCAACTGCTGGCGTGATTTCGGCCGTATGAGTGGCTGAAACAAAAATTTTTGAAAAGTTTATTAAACATAAAGATATTTCCTATACAATGACTACGATCTTTGAAAAATATCAAAAAGTAACAAAATGGCGTAATTTTGAAAAAAAAAATCGTTTTTTAGGTAAAAAATGGTTGTTTTTTTAATGCCAAATTGACAATTTTCAACCAATCAAAAATCATTGCATAGTAAATGTTTTCAAAAATACTTAGTTTTAATTTGAAGTCGACCGGTTAATTTCACGTTGTGTTATGACGACAGCAATTTTGAAAAATATCGTTTCGAGAAAAACGCGTTTAAAGTAGCACCTATATACATATGTATGTATGTTTGCACCTCCGAGCGGTCGCTCTTTAGAACGCTGCCACCCAAAAACTATTCAAGACGCGACCTTGCCGATTCCACAGGATATTTATGTTAATATAAGCTATCGAAAAAGCAAATAATTTTTTTTTTTTTTGAAAGTGTCACACTGGTATAGTTCCTTCTCCCATTTCCTTCCTCATTGCGTATACGCAGCGTCTTCTTTTCAAAAAATTCTATTTGCTGTGACCATTTTTTTGATATTTTTTTATTTGAGTATAATCAATAGAGAGGCTTTTAATTAGTCTTGAAAATTTTATATTAATTAAATCATAACTTTCCGGCTCCTAGAAATGCCGTGAGGTTATTAACAGAAATGAATTAATTAAATTTTTCTAGACTTTCTGTAAACGTATTGGGTAGTTAACTTAGTAATTTCGTTTGATTTTAATGAAATTTAATAAAATGTTTTTTATTCTGCAAAACATTTTATGAAATTACATATGCTTCATTACTTTTTGTCATCTTTTATTGAAGAGATTGATTCAAGGCTCAGATATTTTTGGATTTTTACAGGCGTTATGGAGAAGAGGAACCAATATGCCAATTTTCCAAATTAATCCTAGAGATTTCATGTGCTTGTGAGCGGTCGCGTAAGACAAATTTAATCATGCTGTAATCTGTCTATTTGTTATTCGACGACTTGTATCGACCAACGACTTTATTATATTCACAAACGCTTCAAGAGTGCTTCTAAGACGTGGTGTATCCTCAAGATCGAAATTGCCGAAACGAAATGTTTCAAACCATTGACGTTTAGTCAACACATCTTCTCCGTACACATCACATAATTATATACATATGTAAGGTCAACCGCATAATTGCATCCCTGCAACACAAAAGAACGAGCGCACCAAGAACCCGAGAAAAGTAGTCGGAGTAGATACGTCGTCGCGTCAACATCGTTCGTGAATAATCATTTAGTTTTCATTTTATTTTAATTTTCAAAACGAGTATAATTATTATAATTGAACTATGTAATTAAATAATATTGTATGAGATACAATCTTTAAATAATAAATCAGAATCCTGACAAAACCCTAAAGATCTAGCATCTTTTACATACATATATTTATATACATACACAAGGGCCAGTGAGTGTTTTGTATAGGGTTCGTATATGGAGGAGTAATTTGCAGCTTAGTTCTAAGTTTTTATAGGTTTTCGATTAATGCATTTGAGAGCGTGGAAATAGTCCCACAATAACAACCTTTCTTCTGTGCGAAGAAACACGTTTATTACCTTTCATCCAGATACCTGAACAGGGAGTACAAGCACATATTCTGTAGTCAATGTTGTCAACTTACCGAATCAACTCCATATTTTCTGTATTTTAACAATAAAAAAATAAATTTGTTATGAAATGTTTTTAAACATTAAACTCTTTTTAATTTACTATATAGTATATGACCATTTCAGCAATCATGAATGTTCCTTTAGTACAAAAAATACCTTTATAGAGATATATACGTTGTCATAAGTTGTAGGTGTGCCAGTGTTTCTTATTCTATTTATCTGGCAGCGATGTATGAAACACCTAGTATATTCACCCCACTTAAAACGATCTCACTTTGAAGCAAAAATATTCCTAATGATAGTGTGTATCCAGAAACGTTTTGTAGTTAAAGCCTCTTAATTAAAGTGAACTATTTGAAGTATAGGTATTTCGCTTCCATTCTTGATGAACCTAACATCAGAACGCTAGCCTGTTAAACTCATGCCTTTTCTGATGTTTTTTGAAAAGGAAAGTATTTTTAGTTCTTCAATTGAGTTCACATAGCAGCAAATAGTGCACCAGTGTTACACACCGAAAAATTCTTATTTTCTAGTTATTAGTTTATGTGGTTTCGAAACATGTGAATAGCCGTAAACACAAATTTGTATACTCGTAGCATTTTGCAATGGAGTATAACAGTTTTGTTTGTATCGCCTAAAATTAAAAAGTAATCGAGTTAGATATAGAGATACACAATACATATATAATTGACCAGGAAGGCGGGACAGCTGGTATTGCTGATGGTCGAATTCGGACCATGGCCATGCCTACAAATTGTTGTTAAGCGAAAAAACTAAGAATGACTAGTCGGTCATTGCGCGAGTTATCTCCAGCGATTTGCAAGAAAACATGTTTTCGAATAAACAGGGGTTGTTCGGAAATTAATAGGACTGACTCGGTTAAAAAAATTTATTGAACCAATCGTTACAATTCTTTAAAAACTTTCAAAATTGGCTGTTTCTGCGCCGATGCAGCGCTGCCAGTGCGATTTCCATGCATTGAAGGCGTCACGTAAGGCATTCTACGGACTAGCCTTGAGAGCCGGAGTGCATGCTGTTTGGATTCCTTTTCGTCGGCCTTTTCAAGCAAGGAAACAAAAAAGTCCGGGGACCACATCTGCGCTGTAGGCCTTGGTTAGGTAGCTGTTCACAAAAAAGACGGTATGGGCCGGGGCGTTGTCGTTGTGCACCACAGAAACACGTCACGCGAAAATGTTTGTCTTGACTCTCCAGATGCTCGGAGACAACGCCCTCTAACGAATCCAGTCGGTGCGCGCACGCTCCGAAGTACAGTCGCGGCGGAAGAAAATGTGAAAAAATAATGCTTACATCTTCTCATATACTCGCGCAGACTTTGAACACGGTGTAGTAATTTTCGCCTTCCACCTATCTTTAAGCTGGTCAAAATGTATGATTTCTTGCAAAAGTTGGGAGGATATGTTTTTTACACTATATCAACATATTGCTTTAAATTATAATAGTTTGGTTCACTTAACGATTGTATGTATCGTCTAAAGGTAATCGAATTGGACATAGGTTTATATACATATAAGTGATCAGGATGATGAAACGAGTTGAAATCCGTCCCCCATGCAAGCTAATAAAAAATTTTACATTCCACATGATGTGAGAGGGCAATAAGAACCGGGGTAAAAAATTAACGATGGGCGTGGCACCGCTCACTTTTAGGTGAAATTACATATCTCGGGACCCGTCAGACCGATTTCAACCAAATTTGGTATATGACATTCCTCTCACATTCGAATTTAACTCTGGGATCATCTTTTCCTGACAACGGTTTGTCTGTGTATCAAAAATGGGTTCAATCGAATCAATACCTCTTTTACTGTCATTAGTATGTCACATGTTAATAGTATTTGCAAAAATAAGTAAAATCGAGTCGATTTCAGGTTGGTAGTACTGTCAGTCACATTTATGTCAAATTTCATATCAAAATATTCATTAGTGTTTGAGATACGTGTCGTTTTGTGAGCTGCTAAAAGTGAGTTTTTCGTTTTTTGCGATGTCGAAATTTGTTGAGCAAAGAATTTGCATTAAATTTTGTTTACGGAATCAATTTTTTGCTGCGGATACGTTGAGGATGGTGCAGAAAGCCTTAGGCTATGTCTAAAAAAAATGCTTACAAATGGTGTAGTGAGTTCCAAGCCGGCCGTGAACGTGTCGAACACGAAGAGCGTCCAGGGCGACCATCAACCTCAACCTACGAAGCTCACGGTCAAAAAATCAAAGATTTGGTGTTGAAAACCCGTCGATTAACAATTAGTGACCTTGCTGATGAAATTGACATATCGAAAGGCTCAGCCAATACCATTTTGAAGGATGTTTTGGGCCTCAAGCGCGTCAAATCTCGACTGGTACCGAAAACATTGATTTTTTTGGAAAAAAGGCGTCGTGTTGAAGTGTGTGAAACGATGCTTTCCGAATACCAGGGTGTCATGAAACGCATTATAACTGGCGATGAGACTTGGATCTATGCTTACGACCCCGAAACAACCGATCAATCGAGCGAATATCGTGCCAAAAGAGAGCCGAGACCAAAAAAATCGCGCCAAAGTCGCTCAAAAATCAAAGTCATGTTGACTGTTTTCTTCGATTATCGTGGTGTTGTGTATTATGAATTCCTTCCAACCGGTCAAACAGTCAACAAGGAATATTATTTGAACGTTATGCGTCGTTTGCGTAACGTCATCCGCCTAAAAAACCCATACTGTCTCGTAATTGGTGATTATTTCGCCAAAAACTCAACCCATATCGTTCCGCAACCACCGTATTCACCTGATCTGGCACCGTGCGACTTCTGGCTGTTCACCAAGCTCAAAAGACCGCTCCGGGGACACCGTTTTTATACGATAGAGGAGATTTAAGCCGCAGCGAAGACGGACCTGAACTCCATCCCGGGAAGTGACTACAACCAGTGTTTCGAAGATTGGAAAATCCGTTGACATAAGTGCATTGCATCGGGAGGGGATTACTTTGAATGGTATGAAATTGATTTGGAAGAATAAATAAAGAATTTCCAAAATAAATACAATGTCACCTTATTGTTTGGGCATAGTAGTACGTATACAAACTTATATGTACATATATATAATTGCTTGGATTTCGATCCTCTGGCTGACGTTTGCACCATAAGGTTTTTCTCTGGTTTTGATTCATCCAAGTTGCACTCGAAATTCGAGCTTCCTTACTTGTTAATATAAAGCTTCATCCTTTAAAGAAATAGCATCAAACGTTTGGCTACAACCGAACTTAGCACTTTCTTACTTGTTCCTCCTTGTACCTATTCCAGGTAAATACAAATGTAAGAGAGAAGTATGGTAGATTCTATTGCGTGAATGTGTTGGCTGCCTGCACAAAGAGCGCTCTATGCACTGAATTAAATTACTGGGCTAATTTTCACAGAACTGAACATACTGCGTTTGAAAACGCAAATACCAAGCTCAAAAAATCTGAACTTTTCTTTGCCATGAACCTTGTTCAAACAGTTTTGAAACGATGTATGTAAAGGGTCTACCAACAAGAACGACGTGTTGTTCAATTGAAATAAAATGCTTTTGTCGCAATGTATGCTGTTATATACATAATGCCATTTATGATTTATACAAAATATTGTCCGAGTGGTCACCAAGTTCGCAGAATGTTGTCTTCGAGCTTCTTGAGCGATGGCAGCTTGATTTAACTTCCACCCAGAGAAATAATCTAGAGGTGTTAATCAGGAAATCATGGCGGCCATTTAACTGGGCTATTTAGCGGAATTAACGAGTTGTCCCTGTTGAAATGTGAAACATGAACCGGTACTTTGTCTTGTTGAAAAAAGCGATTGTTCGTGTCGATTGCATCGAATTCCGGGGAAAAAATCGAGCAAAATCGTGTCGATGATAACGCCATTTCCTGCCTCATTTCGAGAGAATGTTGTCCCTAATTATGTTATTCATAACAAATATGAAATCGCCGAACTCACTTCTCATTTAGAATATTTGAAGTTTACATTGGTACTGAAAATCGTAAGTTGACTGCTTTTTCACGTCTTCACACCTCTTCGCTTTTGATATTCCCTTATGTTGGCGAACAAAAGAGCAATAAATCTTTTACCTCAAGGGAGGCGTCTGTAGTAGAAAACTTCATTTACTTCTTTCAGCTTTCATCGATACATCACAATTGTTCACAAAAAACGTAAATTTCGCACGTTTTATTGCTCGAGCAACCTACTAACACGTAGTCGAAATAAAAGCACGTACACATCGTACATGTGTGCATTGATATTATGTGAATATTGCCGACCGTGTTCCAGGTGAGCGACCTTAAATTGGAAACATTTAAATGGCATATGTTGTTTTGGTCGTTGTCTAGAAAATTTGGAAAACAAGAAGAGAACTTTTATTTTTCATTTGTACAAGAAATAAAGATTCAGTGTATTATGTCTTAGGGTTAATAGAAAATATTCAATATGCATACATTTTTTTATTATAAATTGTCATAAAGGAGCATATTAAAGTTTATGTAATAACTTCGCTATTCCAATGAAATTTTTGAGAAACGTCGGCAAATAAAAAACTTTTATGTACATATGTTATATGTAGATTCTTTACCTAATTAAATTAAAATACCTTGTTTTACTTTATTAAAGTAAGGCTGCAATTCAACGCCCGTAAGTCGTTATTATTCATAAAAAGGAACCGGAGGTTCATGTCTTCTTTGAACATTTAAAGTTCCAAAGATATAAGATTCCTGGTCCTATAACGATTAAAGCATCTTTAACAAACGTTTCGTTTTTGGCGATTCGGCATAATAAACATAAAAATTTAAATATTAGAAATGTTTTATTTAGATTCTGGGCTATCCGGATGACTTCATATTTGTATGAAATATTTTAAGGGGGTACTCTCATGTGAACGCATACATTTTACCACTTTTTAGGAAATTTTTTTTTATGCGACAACAAAATTCAATCATTTTAATTTTTTAATATATTTTTATTTGTACGTACATATATTCTGAAATGTACAAGACAATTTTTTTTTCGTTTTTTACATTTTTAATAACCTTTCTTTTAAATCAAAGTAGTCCCCAACAAAAAAAAAAAGTAGTTCACTGGTCATGGTGATTCTGTTCATGTTGTCTGAAATAAAAAATCTAATGGATTATTATTCAATAGTTTTGCGGCTATCGTCCCTACCAAATTTTTTTCATTAAAAAAAAAATGTCGAACTTCAAAAAAAAGTCACGAAAATATTGTTTGTTTTCGTCAAAAATCGTTTAAAAAAAATATGAAAATATTTTCGAAAATACACAATTCTGGTAGGGACGATAACTATAAATGAGTAGAAGAACATATGTAAATTTTAAAGCAATCGGTTGAATACTTTTTTTTTAGGACCATGTCGGTTTCAGAAAATGATGATTCGAGAAAAATGCAGACTTGTCATGGCGCCTGGTTGACAGTCGCTTACGATACGTCGGCGACTATCAGCAGTAACTTATCAAATACTATGAATTTCGGTCTGAATTTTCACAGCATGTTTTCAATAGGTTTTACTGTCAAAATATAAAAAAATCGATTTTTCGAAGTGATTACATGAGATTATAATATATAACATAATTTTAAAATTCTTAATTTATTCATCAAAATCTATACAGTCCCTCTAAAAGTAATATCACTTGGCCGCAATACATTTGTGCTTTTGTGCCTCTTTTCCAATCCTCGAAACAGTTCTTAAAGTCGATTTCCATAAGAGCCTTCAATGCGCTTGGCAATTCACGTTTAATTCATTCATTTGACTCAAACACCCAGTTTTGCTGCTCGGAAGAAATTCGGAGTGTACCACACCTCGATAATCGAAGAAAACTGCCAACATAACCTTGATTTTTGACCTGCTTTGATGTAATTTCTTCGCCTTCGGCTTATCTTTGCCACTATATTCGGCAGATTGATCGTCTGTATCCGGATCTTAAACATAGATACAAGACTCATCGCCACTAATTATATCTTGATAGTCGGAGAGCACTGTCTCACACACGATAACGCGACGTTGTTTTTCGAAAAAAAATTAATTTGGAACCAATCAACGTTTCACTTTTCTTAGGCCCAAATGATCTTTTTTGATTTTCCCTGTTCCTTCCAATATTCCAACTATGGCAGTTAGTCTCTGACTGTTAGACGTCGATTTTCATGCACAATTTTCTTTATTTTACTGACGTGTTGAGCATCAGCTAATGATAAGGACCTTGCTGGACGTGGTTTGTGGTTAACACGTTCTCAACCCTCTTCGAATAAATTGCCCTAATCAAAAATACTGCTCGATACAAGCAATTATCACCGAAAGCCTTGATGTCATACCAACATAGAAAACAAAATATTTCGACGAATGGGTTTTCGCGCGAAATTTAAAGAAAAAATTGTTACTATTTTTTGCCCTGTAGTACCCTATAGAGGCTTAATGTACCACGTGTTCCCCAAACCACTTAAGCTAAATCAATAAATCTTGTTCAGAACAAATCTTTTTAGCACAACAGTGTGGAAATTGGTGAAATTGGATTATAACCCCGCATACTTTTACCTTTCTCATAGCAACAGGATTCCATGGAGTTCATGTATGAATTGAAACAACATTTCTTCTACTATGTTTAATTCGCCATTTAAATAATCACTTTTCTAAAACACACCATTTTGCATTTGAAGCAGCTGCATGATACTGACATTTCGTCGATATTGTCACAGAATTTTAAATTCTATATAAACCTTTCAGTATACAAAATAAGCTCCAATGAATATATCGCAATACAACTTTGCATAAATAGTGTCCCTAAGTTACTTACTAACCTAACTCGGCTATAATCGCGTAAGCGGTGTCTACGCCAATTAAGAAGAAGAACAAGTTATGCCATCTCAGGTTTTAAAAAAGCCATCTCAAGCCAAAATTGCACTAAAACTATTGAAGTCTCAGATTCCAAAAATGTGGACCACAATGCTTAGACTGACATTTCACTGAAAATTGTTAAAATTTAGAGGCAATATTTTCAAAGAAAATTAATAAAATCGGGTTATTACTTCTAGACTCCTATATCCATTATGAGGTTTTCAATTTCCGGTTGCCTTTATACCGTATATATCGATAAATCTCTAAAATATCTTAGCAAAATTAAGGGAACTTATAATATCGGATATTTCATATTTTAATGGTTAAACAATTAAACAAAAAATACCACAGTTACTATATACCATAAATGATTTTCTTTATTTTCGCAAACCTTATGCCGGCTTTGCTATGCTAGAAATACTAGAATACTCTATATCCTTCACGACCTAGCTAGTATAGCAAACATATGCTTATATTGAAGTTAGAACCTTATTGTCACGCTATATTAATTGCGTGGTCATCTAAATATTGTCTAACATCTATAAATATATCGGTCTGGATTGGTATACTGCGATGTGCCCTGTTTCCTTATGCCCATATTTTGCAAATAAATAAATTACATACATACATATATGTATATCAAGTAGAGTATATGAAATATATACGTACATGTATCAACAGAACTGTAAAAACGTACAGTATAAATTCAATATTTGCATGCGTCGGCTACATCCATATATACATACATACATTATAAATTATTTTCAATCTGCGCAATTATAATTACTATTTAATTAACATAATTTACTTACAAAAGAGTACATTGTTTGCGGATAAATGCGATTCCTTTCGTAATGTTTTCCATACAATACGCATTCAGCGCGTGTTCAAAAAAGTTTTAACAAGTAGATACGAGGAAAATTCTCACAGCTCGAGAGTACACTTGAATTTTTGAATACACATTTATACTCTGATATACACATATTAATTGTAGATGTATTACATATAAAAAAAGTGAAATTAAATTCGAATCGAACAATTTTTCAGAGACTTTAAATGCTTTATTGTCAAAGGCCAAAATTCTTCTAGATATCTCGTCAAACTAAAAAGCACTTGATTTCGATGATACATTTTCCATGACACCGTCATGCTATAGCACTCCGATCTAGACAATACCTGCGGCGATTGCATCATTGCCTTAGACAATACGCGTCCCAAATTTCGTGAAGTTCTAGCCAAATGTACAATTTGTTTGTCAGCTATAGTCTATAATCAGTGGCGTAGCTACAACTTCGGGCGCCCGGGCCAAGGATGTTCTGCCGCCCCCCTTTATCTACCTACCTACAAGTTTCAGGAGGTGGTTCAAACAAAAGTGAATTTTTACAAAATACCTTCGATATTAAGTATATAAAATTTAGGAACTAGAAGCCACGCATATTCTGAAGTTCCAAAATCCTCACAATACAGTTTTTTGCGAGGGCCCCTTCGCCACCCCCCCTCCACCCCCTAGCTACGCCACTGTCTATAGTGGTACGATATCGGCAAAATATTAGCAAATGATTAGCTTTTTGGAAAGAGAGGGCGTGTACAAAATCGATGTCTCAAAACTGAAAGATTAGATCGCGTATATACAGAGAGACGGACGTGACCATACTTTTTCAGAGTACAGTAAAGTTATATAATGGTCACAACAGGTTCATAGACGCGGATAAAGGGTCAATTATTCCGGCTATATTTGAATTACAGGAAGCAGCCATAACATATGTTTTGACTCGGCGATCACCAATTCATCATTTCCTTTCGAAAGTTCAATAATAGTTCCGGTATATACATATGTACATATATTGGAAATAATCTTCGAAGTATGCTGCATTTGTAACAACTTTATTATTTCTAACAATACGAGGTGGACGTAAACCAATAATTTCAACCTCCATATATCCGATATTCATCAATATTAGATTATTGATATATTCTCTACTTGATCGTACATCATTCTATCTTCATCGCAATTCAGAGTGCATCTTTTCCTGGTATGCCAAAAATGGATAGAATCAACGCAATACTCCCCCTAAACGTCATATACTATACCTAATCTAAGGTTTTTCTAAGAATCCCATAACTTTATACCTTATATATGCAAATGATACCGTACCTAAGAATTTCACATTTCGGGTTGGCTTTATATTGCATATATCCAGAGGACACTGACCGACATATTCGACCTAAGGTTTGTTAGGAAAACGAAAATCATTATATGTAGTATATGGGAGTTAGGTTAGTATGGACCCGATTTTATCTATTTTTATTTTAAAATATCCTACTTTTGTACAGTGGCACACCCTCTTCTAGGGAAATTCTGCGAAAAACAGTAGCAGACGACCCATACCTTCGTAAATATGTTCACATGTATGCAGGCAAAAATGTATTTTATTAAAGTAACTATTTTAGTAAAGTCCTCTCTCAATGAACGAAGACCAAACTCTACAAGTTACTCATCATCCAACGAGTTTCGAGAGAAAGGTTTTGCGGAACATTTATGGACCTTTGCGCATTGGTAACGGCGAAGGGCTGTGCTGTCGTCATGTCGTCCGAATGGATGACAACACTACAGCTCAGAAACTATTCGACGCACTACCCGCCGGTGGACCTTGAACCCGACCAAGGTGGTTAGTGTGTCCATTCCACACTGCCAATTGGTTCTGAAAATCCTTAGCATTCTCAGGGCGCTGATCAACGCATTGATTTGATCCGCTGTGCTTTTGAGCGCCGTGGAGTAAGGCTGTCGTCAGCAGGTACCCACGTAAAACACACCGGACGTTATCCGCCGGTTGAAGCAGAGGAAGAGAAAGACCTCCGCTCCGTTGGAAGGACCAGCTACACTTTGGGTCTCCAAGTGGCGCCAAACAGTGAAAAGAAGGATCGACGGGCGCGCTGTTGTAAACTCGGCTAGAACCCCGTAAACAGTGTCTACGCCAGTAAAGAAAAAGAAGAAAGTACGAAGCAATTTAACTTTTTCCTTTTAAGTTTTGGCTGCGTAGAGAATAGCAAGTTCACTCAGAGGTCAATAGCAACTTTCGCCACCGTTTCACAAGATATGCATACATTTTGGTTCTTGAACTATCATAAATATTCAACTAAAATAGTGGCAAACTTTTAGTGAAGTTTGCCTTTCGTTACAAAGGTGTAAACAAGTTTATGGATATGTGAAATTGCAGTAGGAGATACATAGATAAATTTCCAACTAAATTCATAATACCTATGTTGTATATTATTCTATTTAATATGAGGCGCTGTATTAAGCTTTGGCGCTTGTTTCAATTTCTTAATGTATATTGCATTGAGTATGGGCAAATCGGATAACCTTTTTGTTGAAGGCTGTTTCGCATACGTGTCCGATGTATAATAAACGATATAAATTTGGGTGATACCGAACATTTTATATTCTCGCAATTTGCAAGGATCTCAGGTGAGGAAAGACTTTAAGACTTTTTATATTGAAGAAATAAGGATTACAATAATATTTGTTATCTACCTGTTAACTCACTTAGATCTATTACAAAATCAACCTAATTAACTCAAATGAAATATTATTATTATTTTTAATATTATTATTATTATTAATTATTGCAAAGGATAACATAATTACTATACACATTTGCAATACAAAAAGTAGCGACTAAGGCCATCAGCTTCTTAATTTATTAAGTAAATTTGGTACAAACCTAATTGTTTTACATTAACAGATGTTTAATTTACAGATAAATTGTATAAAGTCTTTTATATTAGAATGTGTTACCTTTGTTAACAATTATCTTAAGTTAGAGTTATTTAATTCTATTCGGGCGCATTCTAATGATGGGCTGTTTTCCATTAGATGTTGAATTGAGAGAAGCGCCAGGATGAAATATGGGCAGACTCGTTGTTGGGTCTTTTCCAATATGCGTTTGTGTATAAGTCTAGTGCGACCAAGTCGAAGACACATATGTAATACACTGGTTATAGGCATACGAGAAGGATTGGTGGACATAGGTTTTGAGGAATTTGTGTTTTTGTAATAGTGCGACCACTGGTCCAGCATTTTGTTCGGCTTCTCGATAACATTTTTTCGTTAGATTTTCGATGTCATTTTATACCCTTGCAACCTGTTGCTAAAGAGTATAATAATTTTGTTCACCTAACGGTTGTAACTGTAATTTGGCACAGGATATCGCAGTAGTAAGTGGTACTCGGGCCAAAAATTTTGAAAACGAGGGCGTGGCCTAGACTCTAATAGGTTTAATGTATGTCCTAAACTACTAAAACTACAACAATCAAATTTGCGCAAATAAATATTACAGGAATTTCTAGCGACATTATGAAAATGGATGAAATCGGAAGACAACCCCGTTAACTCCCCATATAACGGTACATTTCAAAACTAATAAAAGTGCAATAAATCAATAACTAACGAGACATTAAATTTAACCTCCGAGCAGAGCTTGATGGGAACCTGAGTGGAACTTTTACGATGAGAGTGGCATCGCCCACTTTTTAAGAAATCACATACCTCGGTACCCAACCGACCGATTTTTACTAAAGTTAGTACGTGGCATGTCTTTCATAATCTATATCACAGTGAGAAAATGGACAAAATACTACTACTACCTACTTTCCAGTACAAAAATCAGCAAACAATTGATATAACGGGATAAACCTTTACACTAATAATTCTTTTAAAGTATGCAACTTTATGACCAAAAACTTTTTAAATCCAATTAAAACTGCTGAAGCCTCTAGGCACCGAATATGTGGACCCAACGCATATAGTTGACTCGAAAGACATTATTCGTGCAAAGTTGTATCTCGTTATATTAATCACTTCTTGATTTTTGTACTTGAAACTTATTTGGACTGAGTTGGCAATTGAGAAGTAAAGTCCTGTCTCGACTCGAATCTCGAATTTATAACAAGTTTAGATAGTGAATTATCGCACTTTTAGAAGTTTTCATTAAAACCGTTATATGGGGAGTGGCCAGGATTATCATCCGATTTCATTCGTTTTCACACTGTCGCAAGAGGTGTCAAACCGATTTATGCTGTCAAAATTTAGGCGGAATTGGACTTATGTATCAAGATCTTTTAATTTTTACTCAATTTTCTGCTTGCACGGAGGGATGAACGGACAGACGGTCAACCGGATTTCAACTCGTCTTCTTTGATCATTTATTGTATATATATGTATGTATGTATATGGCTTTATATCTATCGCTTTTTCGCGAATTCATACTCACTATATGCATTGTCAACTTTGCAACAGAATTTATGGCAATACTAGCCTTCGCCACTGCGAAACACTCTCTTCAGCAATTTTTAACTTTTTATTGTACACCGCCATAGACGAAACGTGCGACGCCAAACGGACTGGTAATGTTTTCAACAGAACCATATACTTAAGAACATACGTATATATACAAGTATGCATACGTCATACACATACATTCTGTCAAACAAGTAGCCGGAAATTCTCATTTTAAATTTTCCCGCTGAGAATATTTTAAATTTTTTTTTCAGGTACAACTGTCAGCACTATTCTGTCAATTTTTATTGATATGTGTCATTTAGTTTGTTTACGTCGTCATTAGGAACAAGTCAACCTTTTGTGTGCGTTCCGATTTTTACTATGGTTAAAATATTGAACAAAGAGTCTGTGTGAAATTTTGTCTTTCAAACGAAATCCGCGCCAAAGCAAATCAAAAATCAACCGTTTTGACTGACCGTTTTCTTCGATATTCGCGGTCTTGTTCATTCGGAATTTTTGCCGGAGGGCAAAACCGTCAATAAAGAATGTTATCTTGGCGTTATGAAGCCTTTGAGAGAGAATGTTCGTCGCAAAAGAAAAGATATGTGGCGGAACAACAGTTGGATTTTGCACCACGATAATGGACTATCGCACAAAGCGATCATTGTGAACGAGTTTTTGAACAAAAATTCAACAAATATCATAGAACAACCACCTTACCCTCCAGATATGGCCCCGTGTGACTTTTTCCAGTTTCCAAAACTCAAATTACCACTTTGTGGGAACCCGTTTTGAGAGCATTGAGGACATCAAAACTAATTCGCAACGAGAACTGAAGGCCATCCTGGAATATAGCTTTAAAAAGTGTTTCGATGATTGGAGCGTTCGTTGGAAGAAGTAAATTGCCTCAGAAGAGGCCAATTTTGAAGGGGTTATAATAAATTTAGATGATTGATAAGTTTATTTCAAATGTCCGGGTACTTATTTGACAGAATGTATATGTATATGTACTATATGCATAGTACATTGTTATAGCAAGAAAAACAAAAAATGCGATTTTAACAATTTTTTCTGAGATTGCAACAGCAACACAAAAAATTGGATTAAAACAAATGAAGGAAAAAACAAAACTAAAAGTGCAAACATTAAACAGTTAAACTTGTAAAATATGAGTTTAAAGCACTGAACACATTCACAAATCTCGGTCGCAAGATAACAGCAGACAACGTCATGAGCATTGCAAAGGATAAAAGGATACCAACAAGAAATACTCATAGATCATTCGTTTCGCTAAAAAAACTTTTTTTCACTCAACAAATAAAATAAACTGACGCTCCTATCTGTGTAAGCCAAGTGGCTATGGTGGTGATACTTCTGCAATGAGCGAGGAAAAAACAGAAAAAAATTCTCGACTTTCGAGAGAAGAATAAATCAGACCTGATGAATGGAGGATAAGATGGCATGATGAACTTTAACAGCTAATTAAAAGACGAAAACAGATTTTAATAAAGTAACGTGTTGGCTGTAAAATTGAATACTTCTAACGTGTTTATTTCGTGAGTTATCACATTTTTCAAAGTTTTCAACATAACCGTTACATGGCCAGTGGGCGAGGTTATCACTCGAATACACCTGTTTGCACACAGTCTGTGGATGTGTTTGAAAGATTTGACTTTAGCAAGTGTTTTAGCTGTAGATTTTTGAGATATGTACTTTAGGGATGCCAAATAACGTTTTTGTATCTTGTCCTAAATAAAGTTATTTGTGATCCCCGGAATGAAACTCTTCGCCTGATTAAGAATATACTCTGGATTATTCACTTAATGGACTCATGTATTTTATGTTTTGCGACTGAGGACGGAAAAGTGAATTCTTCAAGAGATTATATGGTTTTCACAGCAACAAAAATTAAATTTTATTTTCTGATTTAGTTCTATAACATTTAATTCTCCTCAACTCTAGTGGTACAGCTGTGAAAAGTTGCGCAACTTTAAACGCAATTTTTTCGGAGCAAAGTCGGTTGTCAATGTTTCTCGCTGACTTTTCAACCGATCCTAATGAAATTTTACACAGACCTTCGAGATAAAATTTACAAGGTCTTTAACGAAGGATTTTAAAACACGTATTCTTTTCTTTTTACTCTTGATGATCATGTAAAAAGCTCTCCTGTCAACACCGCGGCAACTTCTTTCCAAGGGTCTGCCCGAAAAGCTTTGTAAAATTTGTATCTTTGGAATTATAAAAGGTGCGAAGAAAATATTTCATTCTTCGTATGAAAAAAAATATTGAAAATAGGCCGTTTGTTGCTCGACGAAACACATGTTACCTCTTAAACTCAAGAGCTATTAAAATTCATCACATAACACAAAATTTGCAAGGCTTTTCAGTGCTTAGCAGATATATTTTATAATAACCCATGCACATCCTATGCTTTTCGTCAAAAGTCGCTAAGTTTATGAGATTTATGAGTTCATGTTGTTCTTTTTCCTTACTGTTTGTAGCATGCAAACGAGGGGACATGTAAACCGTATGTGTCTGTAGATATATGTATGTATGTATGTACAGGAATAAGGGCCTTAATTTATTTGGCTGTTACAAAATGGGCTTAAAATATTATTAGTTAATGCGACATTTATAAATTATGAGCACAAAGCTTTACAGCTTTCAGCTTCTTCTTCTTTTTAGCACCCTACACATATGTACATATAAATATAATAGGAAATGTTGTAACGCAATTTGACTTTTGGGTAACATGTGGAAAATAAACCGAAATTGAATATCTATATTTAGCTGTGTGTGACTTTGCTGCTTGATGCCTAGCACATACGCGATTACCGTTTAATAAAGCTATCAACGCGACGCGACATTCATGCAAGTGATTGAAGTTTATAAGTTTTTTGCGATATGTATACAATTTAATAAAATTGTGGTCCGTCAATATTTAAGGCGAAAAAGGAGAAGGGCTGCATAGTAATCAGTATAAAAATTGGACTAGATGCTTGGCACAGCCCATTAGCCTAATTAACCAATTTCCTTCCTCTGTTTACATAGTGATCTAACAACAACTAAACGATTTTACATCCTAAACAATTTCGAATTGACATCTGATCCTTTCGCTTTAGTGTTATAAGTACAGCATCAATGCAGATATCTGAACAAACAATTGCAAAAGTAAAGCCTGAAGGTAAGCTCTCCAACATTTAAAAATGAACCATATCTTTTCAAGACCCCTCAAAACGAATATGTAAAGATGTGTGAATATTGCTCACATTTTACAAAAAATATAGGTCAATCTGTGAGTTTTCGTAATATGTAAAATTAATCTGATTATAATTTGTCCTTTTAATAGTTCTACATAATATCTTCTTACTATACTGAAGATCTTAACAGGGAGGTATTTCAAATTATTGGCTTATGCTTTCTTTTGAATTTTCATCACTTTATGGCTAACTTATTGATGAAACTTTTATATACAAAAGCTTAGTGACTTGAGTAATTGACTTTTCAATTCCACTTCGGAACTAAAAGTTAGCGCGCAAGCAAACATATTCATCAAGGAATCCTTATATTCAATGTGCCATAAATTCAAGTTACGTTCGCAATTTCCGTCTGTTTCTTGTTTTGTCATATCCAGAATAAACAGTTTTTACTGCGAACTTAAATTAGGTTTTGCGTCAGAATATTTTTCTGTGTCATCGCAATCATCGCACATTCATTATACAACTTTTAATTTGATCATACTCATGCGTACTGCACACAAATACAGTACACAAATAACGCACTGTAATGCAAATACATTACGTAATTTTATGTCTTGTTGCATTTCGGGATTTAGTTGGCCCCGTTGGGATCTATAACTGCTCGAGGTTGCCTTGTCATTGATTAAAATAAATTTCTTCCAAGTTCACTAGTATAGATGCAGTAAAAACTGTTTTTCTAATGTTTATCTTTTAAATTTCTTAGACGTACATACATATGTATGTATTTAAAAATTTTCAAAAATGTTCTTGCTGTCATAATGCTTCAGATTCATCTTATTGGAAGATTCAACTGGAACCGAAGTAAAAATTATGCACTAAAAGTATCAACTTATTTGCAACAGTGACTTTTACTTGTAACCCTCCATATTACCCACAATAAAAACCGAAATTTTAACCTCAGAGGCCGCAAGAGCTCTCCAAACCATCACGCTGTATTGGGGTTGGTTATAAATTCTTCGGTGGCAGCTCAGCATTGGTATTGCTTCGAACTTTTTTACTTCCATCGCTACCAAAAAATTGAACTTCGACTCACCTGGAAACATAACCTTTTTATGCTCTTGTAACATGTTACAACAGAGTATAATAGTGTGCTTCACCTAACAATTGTGTGTATCACTTAAGACTAATCGAGATAGATTTAGGGTTACGTATACATAAATGATCAGAATGACGAGACGAGTCGAAATACTGGTGACTGTATGTCTGTCCATCCGTCCGAGCAAGCAGTAATTTTAGTAAAAACAAGAAAACACGTTAAATTCAGCTGCACCGAGGCTAATATACCCTTCACAGTTCAGTTGTGTGTTTAGTTTGTATGGAAGCTAAATGCTATGGTAATCCAATCTGAACAATTTTTTCGGAGATTATATTATTACCTTAAGCAGTAATCCATGACAAATTTCGTGAAGATACCACGTCAAATGCAAAAGTCTTCCACACAAGCCCTTGATTCCGATCGTTCAGTTTGTATGGCAGCTATATGCTATAGTCAGCCGATCTGAACAATTTCTTCCGATATTACATTATTTCTATGAACAATAACTCGTACCAAATTTCGTGAAGATACATTGTCTAATGTGAAAGTTTTTCATATAAGAACTTGATTCCGATCGTTTAGTTTATATGGCAACTATGTGTTATAGTGGTCCGATATCGGCAGTTCCGACAAATGAGCAGCTTGAAGAGAAAATGACGTTTGCAAAATTTCAAAACGATATGTTAAAGCCTTAGGGTCTAGTTCGTATATATACAGACAGACGGACAGACAAACAAACGGACATGGCTCAATCGACTCAGCTCAACATACTGATAATTTATATATACACTTTATATATACACTTGATAGCGTCTCCGACGTTTCTTTCAAGGTGTTGAAAACTCCGTAACAAACTTAATACAGCCTGTTCAGGGTATAATTAAGATATCTTGATGAAACTTGGTAAACATGTTCCCTGGGCATGTTTGGACGTTTCGCCCACTCCTAATATAGAGGTACTGTTAAAAACAACTAATGGCGTGATAAATCCACAACTAAATACGCCAGAAATACTACATTTTTTCCCAGAGCTGGTATTAGAGATAGCACCAACCACTTTTAGGAAAAATCCTATATCTCGGGATCTGCCGAAGAATTTTCGACTAAATTTAGTCCTTGGCGTTCTTCTCATTTTTCTACGTCCCATTTCAAAAATTTTACTACAACCACGCCTACTTCCCACAGAGCACAGTTTTAAATTCCAGTTGATTCTTTTACTTTACAGTATATAAACCTAAAAGCAGTTAATATAACAGGATAAAACTATGCACGAACAATGCCTTTATGGTATGCCACCTTATGACTAAATCTGTCCAAATCCAACGAAAACTATTCTATCAGGGGGAGCATCAAATGTCCTTTCACAGGATTAAAAAATTTCATTGATATCCCAAACCGATTTTGTTTAATTGAAATTTTTTTTTATTAACTTTTGTAACTTATTGAAAAACCCGGTCTCAAAGGTCACTGATTCCGAATTTCGGCAGTAAGTTTTAATCATTTCGACCCGTTGTTGGATCGTGTGTTTTTCCATGATAAAATGGCAAATTTTACTGAAGAAACATGTCAAACGATACATGATCAGTCTCATGCATCCACTTATTTAAGCAATGGTGAATTTAGTTACTATAATGTTTTTTTTTAATTATGTGAAACTTAGATTTATATTTATTGAGCAAAAATTTGTATTTGCTTTAATTTTATCATTGGGCGATTCCATTCGTATGTTTAACAGCAAAAAACACAAAGCAAATAACTAAAAATAAAAACAAGTCTGTTTGAAAGAACTAGTACATACATATGTATATTGAACAACTCGGTACATTAAATAAAAATAAATTGTACATGTGCTCCGAAATTTAGTAATTGGTTTCACAAATTCTGTTGCTATGTAAACTCATTTGTTTGCTCTGAAAATGCCAAAAGAATATGTGTTCCTTTCAAAAAGTTATTAAGAAAGAAATAAATTAATTACATTCACCACATTGGAAGCAATAAAATTCCAGTAGAGGGAAATAAAATGCATTTTCCCATATTTATTCAAAATTAAAATATTTTTATACTCTCGAGTAGGCTTCGAGTTTGCTCAGGTATACTCGAGAACATGTTTCCATGCAAATTTAATATCTAAATTATTTAAAGATTCAAGGATATGCACGGTATAAAACCAACCGAAAATTTCAAGATTTTATATAAAAAGATACAGCTGTTATTACACCGATTTTTTTCATTTTAGGCACAAAGCTCTCTTTATTTCATTATTGTGCATTTGGGCTCAAGATCTCAAATAAATGCTCACAGGCAAGAAATTTTCGTTGAATGAAGAGGAGGAGGAAGATCGCCGAAACTGAGGCCTATTTTGAAGCAATGGTACCACAAAAATTATTGCGAAAAGTTGGAGGGTCCCTGTAATAGACAAAGAACTTTTCAATTTGCGCAAAGTTTTATTTCGAAACTTAATAAAGATCTGAATACCGTCCTTTTAATGGTGGCAATGGATATGTGTATCAAGCTTTATATCTTAATTTAATTTTTACATACGTCTTGCACTAGCACACAGTTATCCAGATTTCAATCGTCTCGTCATTTAATCTAATCATTTATCGGTCACATATAACTCTTTATGCATCTCTTCGTTGGTCTAAAAGAAACTTAATATTTTTCTTTTACTGGGACTTACCGACAGGCTAGAATACGGCGCCAAACAACTCCAGTGAATCTCGACCTACATGCCTCATGACGACGATGTGGATCACCTTCAGAGTTGCTTAGGAGAATTGGGAAAAGAGGAGCCAAAGTAATAATTGGAAGACCGGTGGGCTCCCTCATCAAATTTTTGTATGGATGAAAAAAATTTTAACTGGAAAATAAAAAATGGAGAAATATATTTCTTTCTACGAATGTATTTTTGGAAAAAATAAGAATTCATATTTTCGTACTGCTATATAATAATTGTTGCATACATTTTATATACCAATTAAAATAATATATTTAATATGAGAAATGATATTTTGTTTTATGCTCGTATAAGCTTATTAAATTTAAGACTCATTCGCCAATCAATTTTGTATAATTTTTCCGCAAATTAACAATATTAAACTAAATATTAATTTTTTTGGAAAAATGTATTAAATTATTTTGAAAATGTACTTTATTTTTATAATTTAACGCAACAGTCGTAATACTCGCTCTACTAAGTTGAATATTACCGAAATTAAACCGCTGTCGGTGTATAGTATGTGTAAATGGGATGTGTTGGAAATCTGTCAATTTGCTGAAGTGATAGTTCATTGCTTTCAATATATAGCATACTAATTAGTTTTAGGCAATACACACAGCAATACGGTTAGTGTACAATAAATTTTTGCCCGTGAGATGTCCCGTAAGCGAACAAGTATAATTGAAAAATTTTGAAGAATTTTAGAATAGTTGACGTTTAAGTCTTCAAGATCAATTCGTAGACTGAAACAAGTTTTCATTAATACAAATTTGTTTATTTACATTCAGAGGTTTTCTAATTAAGGCTACTTGCCTTATAATTCATATATTATAGTACTGAACATTCTGACACCTAGAGTATACATATGTATATTCTTGTATACATAGAGGAATAGGATCGTTTTTATTCGCAAGCAATAGCACATAACGAAAGTGGATTATGAAGAATCAAGTGTCATTAAACAGTGGAAAAAGTTTTGATGTTTCGCATGACCTTCGCAAATGTCAGCAACCGCATAGTACTTGTAAATATGGTGCAACAAGGTAAAAATGAATTTTTCATTCACACCCTACACAGACTTGTATGTATGTACATCGTTCCGTTGATGCCTGAGGAAATTTAAAATGAACTCAGATATTTCTGCTATGAATTATGCGTACATACATAAATGCATATGCATATGTATGTGTATATTATGAGTGAGGATAACGGTAAATAAGCGACCTCACACAGTTGTGTGCACTCTGTAGAAGTGTATTGCATTTTACTCCCCATACAAAAAGACAATTGCAAGGTGGTAGTTGTTTTAGCACCGGGCAGCGCAGAACTTTGAAACTTGCACTGTTTCCCTGTAAGTTTTACTTGTCATGATTGCGAAAACTAGGCGGTGGTCATATATTTCCGTGAAAACCAAATTAAAACTTTGCATCTCGCTGTGAAAAGGGAAGTGTGTTTGTGGAGAGTGTGTACGTGTGTTTGGTCTTTTCCGCGAAAATTGATTGTTCAAATAACTCAATAAATAAATATCTGGGTATATAAGAAAAACAGCAATCAGAGGAAGTAAAATCATTATAGTAGGGATATGAGGTTGAGACTAACATGTGGAATAATTTCATTCATATTCAGGGCTAAGTCATATAACTTTTAAGAAAACTTGTCCCCTTAATTTCATTTCGATATTTGAGTACACATTGACCAATCTAAATTGTATAAAAACACATGGAAAGTCGGATAGTCTAACCTGATTGCACTAATATTTCGCTTTCCTGAAATATACTCGAGAACTTGTTTCCATGCAATTTTGTGTATATAACCAAAGTTGATGTTTCTATACAAATGCCCTTTGAAGTTTCAGTTTTGTTTATTGAAATTTTTTTTTATCCTCTTTATACTCTTGCAACCAGTTGCTATAGAGTATAACAGTTTTTTACACATAACGGTTGTACGTTTAACCTAAAACTAATCGAGACAGATATGGATGGGATTAAGCATATATACAGGGTGAGTCCAAAGTAAACAGGACTCAAAAGAAAAACAGAACAAATGGTTTTTCCGGCAAAATCAATTTATTTTATTCAAAATAGTCTCCTGCTTCAATACAACTTCTTGTACGGTCCAAAAGCATGTCGAACGAGTGTTTTAGCTCGTTGACCGGTATGGCCGCCAGTATGCCGGTGCAAGCCTTTTGAATGGCCTCTACGTCTGCATAACGCTTTCCTTTCATGGGGAAAATGCATTTTTCCGAAAAGGAAGAAGTCGCACGGTAAAGTATCACGGTACCATATCAGGAGTGGTTAATGGTTAAAATGTGATTTTTGGTCAAATAGTCGGTGATTGATGTCCTTCGAATGTTGGATTCTGAGCAATTTTTGGACGTCAGCCAATTTGTGCGGAACAAACCGTGCACACACCTTTCGTAAGCCCAAATGGTCGGTCAAAATGCGACAAATCGATATTTTGGAGATATTCAATTCCATTTCCTTGAATTTCAAAGATGATTTCGGCTGATTTTTGATGAATTCACGTACAATTTCGATGGAATTTCTGGTGAACACGGATTTTGATTGGCCCACATGTTGATCGTCATTTATGTCCTCAGGACCACGTTGAAACCACTCGTGCACTCTGCTACGGGATAGGTAATCATCGCCACAAACGTATTTTATCAATTGAAATGTCTCGGTAAAAGTTTTACCAATTTTAAAACAAAATCTAATGTTGGCTCTTTGTTCTAAGCTCATTTCCGCATCGATAACACAAACATACTGACACTTAAAACGCAATAACTTCACTTCCAATCGCTGAAATGTGATGAAATTCTCGCAGGACAAACGATAAAGTAGGCTTTGGAGCAGTTGGTGATAAGTTGTTATGGTCCTTTCATCATTCAGGATCGCAAGCAGCACCTTTAAACACTAATCACAAGTGAAGTTTGTTCAGATTACTTCATATTCACTTAAAACATGACAAGATTAAACGTATTCTATCCCTCGTAAGGTGTATCAATTTCAGTTTATATTTAAAATTAATGTTCAAATAAAGTTATGTAATATATTTGCATTCACACTTCAGCAAATGCGTTTAGTTAAGTGTGTTTAAATCATTTAGTGTTTGAAATCGTTAAAGGCTCCCCCGAGTCTAAGGATTGACACACTTTACATGTCCGATTTGTTAGAAGCAAATGTGAAAAATGCAAACAGACTTACAGTATATTACCGTTAAAAGCGACTCTCGCATTTTATTGCTTTCTGACTCCATTGGATGATGAAAGCGTATTGTACTCGTATCTATACCAGTTGTATTATAACTCCAAGCAAGGACGAATTTAAAAAAGATATTTTATTTTCAGAAAAGAAGACAACATGTAAGAACTGACCATTCGCAACTGTCTTTCTCTTAAAACATGAAAGTTTCGCATTATACCTTTACTCAGTTTTATTTATCTGTGTCAAACTGTTAAGTTTCTTGAGTTTTTGAGAATGCGAATATTTACGATGGCACTTAACCAAGCAATTCGCTCCTCAATCAAGAGTACCTCAGAGGGTTAAGTTTCAAAGTGATTTCAAACCCACACAATTACAGTAAACAATTTACAGTGTTGAGCTTCACAGTTGACAAAACGAATTGAAATTCAGTTTGTTTTCTTTAAGCAAAATATTCTGCAAAGTTGTTCAACTTGTACGCGCTAGTGGATATGTATGTATTACGTTAGCGTACATAAATCAATGAGCACATGCGGTACAAGACTTGCGTAGTATTGACGCGGACTAAAACCGTTTCTTTTAAAACTTCCAACGCCTGTTCCTGAAGTTTTATAGATATCATATGTATCAATATCCGCAGTTGTCCTTACTTTACTCAAACTGTCATCAAAGGAAGGTTGGTATTGCAGCGTAGATATGTATCTTCCCAACTGCTGAAGCTTAATTAACCAAACTTGCCTAGTCCTTTTAGTACATATAATAATAACACACATTCCCCTTAAACCGATTATGCTGAAACACGCGATAACTCACTGAAAAATGAATTCGTGTACCTTGTACAAGCATTGCAAACTTCTACTGGGCTTTATACCGTACATACCGGACCACGAATTATCATAGCTCCAGAATGGTATTGAGATTTCCTATACTTTGGTTGATAAAGTATTTTCCTCAAATACATTACACCATATATTAAGTTTAGCTTTAATTAATGTTATATTACAAATGTACATATACCTCATTTGAGTTTATTAGGTTGAACTTAATATTAATATTTCGAACATCGAAAAGCAAGTGAGCCTACGACTTATACGAGTAATATACATAAGTTAATAAAGTAGTCAATTTGATTGTAATTCATTCACGATTTCGTCGAATACTGCATGTGGAATTCTTTCGCAAGATTTGTAAAATTACAAATAGTTTTGGAAACATCTGCAGGTATTTCCCCGGCTTTTGATTTTTGCAAGTTGCGAGGGTATAAAATGTTCTGTTATACCATAACTCCGTTCTTCCATACTTGTTTGAATGTGTTTTTAAATTTACCGCTTAAACTAAATCACGACATCAGGAGAAGGCATTGCTGACGGCAGGAAATTGATATTTTTACCTTTGAGGAAACGGCTGCGTACGAAATGGTTGCTACTTACGAAATTGCTTTTCCAATTTGAAATTCTTGTTGCTTTACTCCAGAAACTTTTTCGTCAGAATAATGTAACGATGTTTTACGTGATATGCCACAAATATCGACCTTTGACATTTCGAAAGTTTTTAGTTTGTTTCAAATTTATTTATTTCTTCAGAAACAGTTTCTCTTTCAAAAAAACTCATCAAGAAATTTATGCGAAAAACAAAAAAAGCGCTCTAAGAACACAACCTTTCTTAATCGAATAACCAATGCGCCTACTTCTATAAACATACGAAAACATTTCGGTCTTTATATGTTATACCATACTAATATGGACAAACAAAAAATCCCCAGCAGAATTAATGCTCTAGCCTTGAAAGCTCCACTTGTACAAAAAACATTTTTTTTTTGTTTGTTTAGCGGCTGTTCATGTTGTCTAAAATAAAAAAATCGACTGGATTATTATTTAGTAGTTCTGCGGCTATCGTCCCCACCAAATTCAATAAATTTCATCAAAAAAAAAATGTCGAACTTCAAAAAAAGGCACGAAAATCTTGTTTTTTTTCGTTAAAAATCGTTTAAAAAAAATATGAAAATATTTTCGAAAATAAACAATTCTGGTAGTGTCGATAACTATAAATGAGTAGAAGAACATAAGTTTGTGAATTTTAAAGCAATCGGTTGAATACTTTTTTTTAGGACCATGACAGTTTCAGAAAATAATGATTCGAGAAAAATGCGTTTAAGACAGTAAGACAGGTAGACAGTCGCTTACGACACGTCGGAAACACGTCAAATACTACCTATGAATTTCGGTCTGAATTTTTCACAGCATGTTTTCAATAGGTTTTACTGTCAAAATATAAAAAAATCGATTATTCGAAGTGATTACATGAGAATACCCCCTTAAGAAAGTATAAACCACTGACGTTACAACAATAAAATTCGCTTACCATACCACAATTCGTGTTGGAAACTTTTTATCGAAAATATCGGTCAATCTATGAGATATATTATAGAAATTCGGAGGGATTTCTTATCTGAAAATAGTATGTCTGTATGACAAAAATGGGTAGAACCAGATCGATACTAAATCTAATAAAAAGAATTTCGAACTTCTGGATAAAGTCGGGTGAAGTATTGCCCTGCCCCTGCATATAACTAATATCATGATTATCAAACTTCTAATTGCGTTTACTCCTTATAACTATAAGGCTAAGCTACCCCTATCACACGTGGCTTTATATCGTATATGTATATTGGCCAATTAGTAAGATATCTTAGCAAAATTCATTGAACATGTAGAACTCGATATACTAATGAAAATTGGTCCAAACTCCCATGTACTAAATAGGTATAATAATTACTGTTATTCTAACAAAATTTATGCACCTAAAACTATTTCGCAGGCTCTGATCCTGGTAAGTTGCAAAAGTATAAACTATTCGTCTACACACGAGCTCTTCCATACCTGTGATTTAAAGTTTTACCAACATCTGGTAGTATTTCCAATGCAGCGATCCATGTAAACTGCGACAATATACACTCTTCGGTTATAGACAAACATAGTCCTTCCTTACTTGTTTACCCTTGAAAAGGTCGCTGTTCATACAAATGACATTTTGTGGGTTTTACGAGTTTATGATACTTTTCTCCCCTAATGTCGACATTGCAACCCCATGAAAATGTATCTACAAGTTTGAATTCATTTACAAACAGATTTGAATTTCTTATGCAATAATTTTACGGTAACATTTAGTTAAGATGACATTTGTGAAATATGAGAATTTAGGTATTTGCTAGATTTAGAACTACAAATGTGTGTAACATTTCATATGCTTGCTACCTGAAACGATTAACGCTGTGGGAATACTTTCAGTTACATAAGTCTTATTAGTTATGCGGTGCCTAGGGCAAGTTCTCACACGATTTTATTCATTCTAAGCATAAAAGTCCACTGTTTTTAGAAAAACATGCTGCTTCAATTTTATTAAGATAACTCACGTTTGAAGGCGAGCTAAAGTGAGAAGGCGAAACATCCCCTCCGTAGGGTTGTGCGCTGGGTTTGGGACCCGCCACGTAAAAAACGCAGCCAATGGAAAAGAACAACAAGTCTCGGATGAGTGACCCCCCTTCTGATGACGACCATGACAATCGAATTAAGGACTATGATTTGAGGGCTTGCACCTGGAATATCCGGTCCCTTAATTGGGAAAGTGCCGCTGCCCAGATGGTTGATGCGATGGACGGGATAAGGACTGAGGCGAGCAGGTTCTTGTTGCATTTATTACAGTGGCCATATAAAGGAGCGCAAATTTGGTGTGGAAGTCGTGGTGGGAGGGACTCCGCCACCTTCATTTTTCAACATATCGCTACATACAACGGGAGAGAAGGACGGTGTGACCAAAGTTGTGTTCCATTAGCGCTTGGAGCGCACCCATGAGAACTGTCCCCGCTACGATATCAAAATCGTGCTTGGCGACTTTAACGCCAGGGTGGGCAAAGAAGGTATCTTTGGCACTACGGTCGGTAAATTCAGCCTCCACGGTGAAACATCCCGCCCGAAATATGGTTATCTGTGGTACTAGATTCCAACACAAGAGAATACATCAAGCTACCTGGCGGTCTCCGAATCGAAAAGCCAAAAACAAGATCGATCATGTTGTAATAGACGGAAGACACGTCTCCAGTGTTCTAGACGTGCGAACGCTTCGAGGTCCTAACATCGACTCGGACCACTATCTTGTTGCAGCCAAGATTCGCACCCGCCTCTGTGCAGCAAAAAGCACACGTCAACAAACACAAGGAAGGTTCGACGTCGAGAAGCTGCAATCACAACAGACAGCCGAACGATTTTCTACTCGGCTTGCACTCCTGCTCTCTGAGAGCACTCGTCAACAACTCGGTATAAAGGAACTGTGGGACGGCATTTCAAACTCCTTACGTCAGCTGTTACCAAAAGCATTGGTCTTCGGAAAATGCAAAAGAACAGCTGGTACGACGAGGTGTGCCGTGTTGCAGCGGAGAGAAAACAGGCCGCCTACCTCTCAACGTTACGATCGACCACAACACGTGCCGTATGAGATAGATACCGAGAGTTGAAGGGGGAAGCGAGACGCATTTGCATACAGAAGAAGAAAGAGGTCGAAATGCGTGAGTATGAAGTGCTTGATAAGCTGGCCGACAGGCGTAATGCTCGAAAATTCTACTAAAAGCTGCGGCGATTAACAGAAGGTTTCAAGACCGGAGCATTGTAGAACCCACAGATGTGATCTAGTCACCAATACCCAGAGCATACTTAAATTATGGAGGGAACACTTCTCCAGCTTGCTGAATAGCAGTGAACGTACAACGCTAGGAGAAGGCAAACCCGATTCCCCAATCGATGACGATGGAGCAGACGTTCCATTGCCCGACCATGAGGAAGTTCGAATAGCTCGTGGGATAAGCCTCCTCCGTGAAAGGAGAATCGACACACATCATCTCTTCGTCGATTTCAAAGCTGCTTTCAACAGCACGAAAAGGAGCTGCCTCTATGCCGCGATGTCTGAATTTGGTATCCCCGCAAACCTAATACGGCTGTGTAAACTGACGTTGAGCAACACCAAAAGCTTCGTCAGGATCGGGAAGGACCTCTCTGAGCCGTTCGATACCAAACGAGGTTTCAGACAAGGCGACTCCCTATCGTGCGACTTCTTCAACCTGCTGCTCGAGAAAATAATTCGAACTACAGAACTTATTCGGGCAGATACAATAAGAGGGTACAGCTGATGGCGTATGCCGATGATATTGATATTATCGCCCTCAACACCCGCGCCGTTAGTTCTGTTTCCTCAGCTACTAAATTGCCCAGCAAGTATAAAATTACTTTGTGTGTGGTAGATATGTTTTGTCCCTTTTCCCTACCATTTTCGTCAAAAGTCGCTAAATGTACAAATGACAGTTTACGAGATTTATGACTTTTTGTTGTTATTTTCACTTTCACTGTCAACACTGAGGAAATGTGAAAGTATGTGTGTATATTCATATACTTACATATGGGTGTATAAATATTTATGATAAAAGGTCTTAAATTCTTTGAGTTGGTGTGAAATGGTCTTAGAATATCATTTTGTTAAGCTGACATTTATGAAATATTGCACCCCTTTCAAACATTTTCGAGATTGGAGCATAAACATAAGTATATACATTAGGGTGGTTTTTTTTTTTGAGCTATTCATTTTTTCAATCTCATTATAAAATTTCCTTGAAAATACCATAAAAAAAAGTTATTACTCCAAATTTTCATCAACATCTGTTCTTACAAAATTCTTTTCCAAAAAACATTCAAAACATTATCTATTTTCTCACCTTTACCAATTCCTAAGCCCAGGGTAATACAAGTACATTACCCATAATACCTTCTCTTAACGCATATATGTATATGTATGCTTCTTATATTTCAGGATTACAGAGCAAAGACAAATATTAATCATTGAAAATCGCTTTACTGTTTTTCAAAATATTTCTTTTAATATCTACATATACACTTTGCGTTGAACCAATTTGCGAAGCAACTTTGCTACTCTGATTGAGGTATCTCCAAAACGTGTGATCAGAACGCATCAGTCGCCTCTGCAGTTGTCGAGTAGCGTTAATCTCCCGATAATAAAAAGAAGTCATTCGCTACAAACTCAGGACTTTACGGTGGTTGATTCACTAAATTGGTGCTTTGAGTGCTCATAAATGCATTTGTTCGGTAGATGATTGAGAACTCGCATTGTCGGGGTGAAGAATAATCCGTCTTCAGTGTTTCATTTTGCTGATTTCTTGTAAGACAACTGGCAAAGAAATGGTTGTGTACCACTCATTTGGAAATACCTTCTAGTCGACTGCTATGCATGTACTTTCGGCTTTATACGCGTAAATCCACGGTTCAACATGCTTCTTTTGGGCGAACGGCAAATAGTATTTGAGCAAATTTTCTTTCCAGTTAAATGTATGCTAGTCTCACTAAGACTATAGTTTCTTTATCTCACGATAGGCCACATGACCATATTGCAATATTACTTAGTCTACGCACAGCATATATAATTTCCGGAACAACAACAGATTTTGGAAGACATTCACGAAATTCGACTTCGATTGGATTCGCCACACCAACGATAAACACAGGTTAAGCTTCATCGTCAAAAATTGATTAAAGTTCATCGATGCACTGTTGCTGAGTTGTAAAAGATAATCGCTAAAAAATGGTTGCGAAATTTTTCTATTTTTTGGCTGAGATGAATATTTTAAGTTAGGGTAAACAACACAAATAGCGCAAGCATGTCAAAATTTTTTGAGTATAACATCAGAAATAAAAACATTGCGGTAAAGTTGTGAACTGCCAAATTACAACACTGAGGTTGGCAAATCGTGAAATATTAAAGGTAACCTACGTATAAACTGTCGAACTTTTAGTGGACTCTGTGTACGTCTTGGTTCAAGCTAACGAGAGTTGCGCATTCTTTAAAATTCCCTAAGTAAAAATTGGACATGCCACATAATCTAAATAAAGCCAATAAAGAGCATTCCTCCTTTCCTGCATTGCTTCTTAAATGTTCCTATGTGTGCTTTTAACTTTTGCTGTTCAACGAGCCACTTTTATACTTTTATTAGTTTAGTACTTCGTGTAGTTTGGGAACTTGAGCAATGGCTATTGTATGATATATGTAAACTACTTATATTAATTGTAAATAATTAATAATAAATAAAATACCATTGAAGCCAAGTTTTTAGAACTACAATATTTATAGCACATAGATCAGTTTATAAAAACAAAATGGATTAAGGTGGTAAAGGTAAATATTATGCATTTGTGGAAGTATAACAGTTAAGTTTTTTATGTAGTTGAACTTTTTAAATTCACGCAATATTTTCTTTCAAAAAAAAATTAAATTTTCATGTTTTATATTTCAATAGCCAGGCATGAACAACAATATATGTACATATGTATCTCTGAAACCCTTCCACAAAATTAAAAAAAAAAATATACACTGGCCTTTGATTATCCACGCCTCTAACTAAATCTTAACAAACTTCAAATAAACCAACATCACAAGAGGATGTACATTAGAGCGCGTCAAATTACAAAGAATTCCAAAAACGAAAACATCGCGTGTGAGTGAAATGTTCTACGGATCATTCTGAACAACTTTGGTTAAGAATTTATGGGTCTAAAACCGCTATCGAGCCAACAATTTTAAACGCGAAGTAAAGTGGTACTACTACCCGTATTGATCCGATTTTATCAATTTTCATCAATACCAAATACTGTTTCATTAAGCAATAAAAAAAAATCGATTTCTTGAGCCTCCTAAAGCAGGCTCCCCCCTTAAGGTACCTCACATACAATCACCAATCAGATGGAATAAGGTCAGCCAGATGTTCGAAAATCCTGATATTAATTATATACAATAATATTTACTCTTTACATTGAGGCTTAAACTTTGAATCGATAAATCAGAATCATGATACTCATATGCAGGTTGGGCAAAAAGAAGAAGGAAGTAGCAGAAAAAAATTAAGTGAAAGCTGAAAAAGTCGAGAAGAAAGCGTGTTTAGCCGACTGAAGTGGTAATTTGGTGAATTCAAGCGATCTATTAAAGTTGCTAAAAATGTGTCGGTCGACCAATTTGAGAAAAATTGTACCGCAATGTGACCAGGGAATGTTAATGAATAGAGGAGACGCAAATATTGGCTGTAAAAGGTAAATTATAATGAGGGAACATCGAAAAAACACAAGTTCGAAAATAAAATTACGCCACGGCACGAACTTACAAGTTAAAGCGAGCCCTGACACACATAAAGGCAAATGTAAATAACTAACAGCATCTGTATCTGTAGACCACACCACAAAACCACAACAAAAGTAGGAAAAAGTGGACATAACTTCATGTGTCTTCATGTATCGTTACAAATATATCATTTAAAAAATTCAGAAAGACGCAAACAAAAAATTATTTTTCACAAAACAAACAAAAGCAGAAAATATTATTTCTAAATTTGTGCTAATTTTACCAAGTGACAGTTGTCTCAAATAAATTAACGGCAATGTATACAAAAAATATTAAAAAAAAAAATAAGCGAAAACATGGATACATTTATTTTTGTTAAAACAAAAACTATAATTCAAGAGAGGAACTGAAAGTGAAACAATTAAGGAAGGGCAAAGTTCGAGTCCAAAAGAACATTTTATATTCTTGCAGTAATCTAAGCCAGAAGGTGTAAAATGTCAATCAGAAGATAGGAATTCAAGCATCTTTATATTATACATATACTGTTTTATATACGCATACACTGACCGACATATTCGGCATAAGGTTTGTTAGAAATACGAGCATCATTAAATGTAGTATATACTATATATAGGAGTTGCGGTAGTATCAACTCGATTTTAACTATTATCATGCCACATATTAAAAACTTGTTCTCTGGGTTTCAATTTTTGGTCGTAAGGTGGTATACTTTAAAAGAATTACGTCCTTCGAATGTTGGATTCTGAGAAAATTTTGGTCGTCAGTCAATTTGTGCGGAACAAACCGTGCACAAACCTTTCGTAAGCCCAAATGGTTGGAGATGTTCAATTCATGAATTTCAATGATGATTTCGGCTGATTTTTGATGAATTCACTCACAGTTTCGATGGACACACATGTTGATCGTCATTTCTGTCCTCACGACCACTTTGAAACATTTCAAATGATGAAACAAGTTTATGGTGATCAGTGCCTATTCGGTAGTAATGTGCTTGAGTGGTTTAAGCGATTCCAAGATGATCGTGAGGATCTCTGTGATGATCAGAAGTCGGTCGTCTTCAGAAGTCAAAAATAAAGACAATGCTGATTTGTTTTTACGATTCCGAGGGTATTTTACACCGAGAGTTCGTCCCACCTGGCCAAACGATTAATGCTGTGTTTTACCTTGGTGTTATGAAGCGTATTTTGTCACGCATTCGTCATGCTCGACCATAGTACCTTGAGGCAGGGTCCTAGCGCCTGTTGCACGATAATGCGCCGTGTCATCGGTCGACGCTTGTCATATTTTCATCATTTTTTGACAAAAAACTCCATATTAACCATTAATCACTCACCCTACTCACCTGATCTGGCACCCTGTGATTTTTACCTATTGGGAAAACTTCATTTGCCCATGAAAGGACACTGGTTTCAGGACATTTCAGCTATCCAAAAGGCGACGACCAATATTCTAAAGAGCATTCCGAAAAATTACCTTAAACACTCATTTGAAATGCTAATTGACCGGGCTAAACGATGTATCGAAGCACAAGGAAACTACTTTGAATAAAAAAATATAACTTTTGAAAAATATTAATTTTTTGTTGTTTTTTTAACAGTCCTGTTTCTTTTGCGACAGACCTTGTATATGTATACCTACATATTATTAAAAAGGGAGCTTAAAAATACATATGAATGGTGTCAACAAGCGCAGAAGAAGTGTAACCGCAAATTAATTTCTGAAAAAAGGAAACTACTTTCGCGGTGGAAAAATTTGCAAATGAAACCGCAAATTATTTCAATAATATTTTCAACACTCAGTAATAATAGCAGAAACTGAACTTCAAGAATTGCAGGCAAATTTAAATAGCTTATTCAAGCATTTGCTTCAGAGATGGACTTCCATCCCGAAGATAATGCAGTCTCAAAATCATTAAGCTTAAAAGCTTTCAAAAATGCTATAACATCTTCCAGCTTATTTGCAAAAAGTCTTGACTGTTCTTATAATGCAGTTTTACTAATCTAAATGGTTCATTGACCGTGTTAGTGGGGTAACATTTGAAGGCATATAAAGTACCCATATATTGGGTAATCGAAAAAGTCTTTTCTTGCATAGCTGCATAGAATGACAGTCACTCGTTCCTTGGATATTTTTCTCCCTGACGCTGTTTTCTATGCAGAATGTACACAGGTTTACCTGAGGAATGGGTAAAATATCGATTGTCAGCCGTGAAAAAAGTCAAAGGAGGCTTTTATACTTTTGTGAAACCGATTTTTTGTAAAGTATCTAATAGTTCGTGAATTTGAATTAAATGATTTATCGGCAAAGTATTATCTTTTTTTTTAATCTCTCAAACTAAAATAACAGGTTCCTTAAAGAAAAACATAGCGTTTTACTATGTTCTGCACACATATTCAAGAAATGTATGGCGTATGTATAATTTTGTAAGCCACAATTCACTTGATTCACTTCAATGGTGTGGTATAATAAGGACATCTACATATGTATATGTAAATAACTTTACATAAATATCTACATACTCGTATGTACGGTTTTGTTTGCAAATCGTCACTTAAAAATAAATCCATTTTCTTTCATGTCAGTAAATATTTATCTCATTACATTTACGTAATTTAAAACCAAAAGTTTACGTATTCATTCCATATTTTGCAAAGTAAGCATAAAATAAGTGTGCATAAATACATATTTGTAATCAGTTTAAGGAGAAATGTGACAGATATCGCAATCATCTTTGCAGCAAAGGAAAAGCCTACACCGTTTCAACGTCATTTTTGTTTGCTCAGCAATCCTCTGTTTCCTTTTTTTAAATTTCCTAAAATATAAGTATTTTTTATTTTAATACCACAAACATTCAACCAAAGATGATATTTATAAATATACATATACGTATATTCGGTGGTTTGCTCCAAGCAGTCAATAACGGTATTGCACAAAATAATTAAAGCCCCAATTAATAATGTCAAACATGTTGACACATATCGTTTCAAAAGTAAAAGCTTGTGTAATTTAAATGCAATATTCTAAAGCTTAGTACGCAGCTCTCAAGAAATGTAAAAACTTCATGTAAAAAAACGCTTAAGAAACGGTCAAGAAACTTTCCTGCGATAAATTTACTTGTGCTAGTACGCAGCTCTCAAGAAATCTAGTACTAATTTTTGATACTTTTTTTCAGTAAAATGTGAATATGGCAAACCTGGTTTTGCGAAGAAACATCAAATCAACAATTGTTTCTTGAAGGAAATTCGAAGTAATCGTCAAATTCATCCTAAATTAGTTGAAATCATTATTATGAAGTATATGTATCCCATTTTATAATGTTGTATAAAACCTACCAATCATCAACAACATTTCTTAAATCTCAATGAAAATATTTATGTTACCATACACATACACACATATGTACATATTACGCACAAAGTTTGTTTTCTTTGTTTATTCTCTCTTGCTCTTCTAATGTAGATCATTCACAATGCGTAACCAGCTGTCAAAATTACTTGAGAAATAATGTATTTTTTTTCTTGAGCAATTACTTGAGAGCTGCGTACCAACCTTAAGGTGCTTAAAGAACAGTCCATTGTACATATATGCTTGCACTGTATCCAAAAAATTGCTTATGTTATGTTAATTAAATACAGAATGCTTTGAAGTTGTGTAGTTATTGTTTCATTATATTTAACCGAGCGAAGGTTAATTGTGCTACCGACCTTCAAAATCAAAATTTAATAATTTAAAATAATTCAACAGATGAGGTCTATATTGAAGTTAAGGTAAAAGGCGGCGAAAATATACCGCAGGTTTCATATCCCGTATCTCAGTCTTAGGAAAGTTATTTATCAGTTACAAATATTACGTAGTCTTTTCCTACTATGTCGAATGGATATTTTCGGAAAAAAATGAGGTATCTTTCTAGTTGTTTACTTTTTCTGCTTTATTGGTGCACAAACCCTTCTAAGTTATAATCCTTATTATTTATTATTATTTCTCAAGCAGAAAATTAGCTTATACGTATATATAGTTGATATCAGATCTTAATGTTAATTGCTTATTCAATTTGTTTCAAAAACATTCCAAAATGACCCCCTCCGAAATAATTTTGTCTTTTACTGCCCTATTATCAAAATAACTATGTATAGTAGCACACATATTTTGAAGATATATATACAAGGTGTGTTCCAAAGTAAGAAGGATTTTTTGAATAAAGTGCCCCCTGGTGGCGCCATCTATATGTCGACTGGTGCGTTAGAATCTGCTATCTTTAACAATTGTCCAGTGAGAATTTCATGACATTTCATTGATTGGAAGTGAAGTGATTGCGTTTTAAGTGTCAGTATGTTTGTGTTGTGTGGAAGGATGGAGACATGTGTAGAAGTTCACGCAAGTGAGGAAAGTTCTCTGATCGCCATTCACTTGGGAGTGGCCAAAAACGATTCTTTTACACATGGCTCAAGCAGCTCACAACTTCCGGTCTTTGACCAAGTATCCTCTGGGTAGCCTAAGAACATCCGTTCGAAGGCGAGCTAAAGTGAGAAGGCGAAATATCCCCCACATAGGGTTGTACGCTGGGTTTGAGACTCGCCATGTATAAAACACCCCCAATGAAAAGGCACAACAAGCCTTGTATGAGAGACTCCCCTTTTGATGACGACCATGGCACACGAAATAAGGACTACGAATTGAGGGCATGCACCTGGAATGTCCGGACCCTTAATTGGGAAGGTGCCGCTGCCCAGCTGGTTGATGTCCTCGCGAAAATAAAGGCTGACATCACCGCCGTCCAAGAAATGCGATGGACGGGACAAGGAAAGAGACGAGTAGGTCCTTCTAACATTTACTAC